>NW_012101330.1:88949-90281 GCF_000951045.1 Mandrillus leucophaeus | reverse complement strand
CTTTCTGAGAAACTACCTTGTGACGTGTGAATTCATCTCACAGAGATACACTTTTCTCTTCATTGAGCCGTTTGCTAACAAGGTTTTCCTGGAATCCGTAAAGTGATATTTGGGAACGCTTGAGGCTTATGGTGAAAAAAGAAATATCCTCAGATAAAAACTTGAAAGAAGCTTTCTGAGAAAATGCTTTATGATGTGTGAGCTCATCTCACAGAGTTAAAATTTCACTTCATGGAACAGTCTGTTACCACCGCCTTTGGGCAATCTGAGAAGGGATATTATGGATTGCATTGAAGCCTACACTGACAAAGGAATTATCCTCAAGTAAAAACGAGAAGGAATCTTTCGGAGAAACTTCTTTGTGACATGTGAATTCATTTCACAGAGTTACTCATTTCTCTTCATGAAGTAGTTTGCTAATACTGTTTTAGTGGAATCTGCAAAGTGATATTTGGGAACACATTGAGGCCTATGGTTAAAAAGGAAATATTCTCTCATAAAAACGAGACAGAAGCTTTCTGAGAAACTTCTTTGTGACGTGTCAATTCATCTCACAGAGTTACACCTTTCTCTCAATGAAGAAGTTGGCTAACACAGTTTTCGTGGAATCGGCAAAGTGATATTTGGGAACGCTTTGAGTCCTATGGTGAAAAAGGAAATATCTTCAGATAAAAACCAAAAAGAAGCTTTCTGAGAAACTGCTTTTTATGTGCGAATACTCCTCACAGAGTTACACTTTCGTTTGATGGAGCAGTCTGTTACCACTGTTTCTGGGCAATTTGTGAAGCAATAATTTGGGTCACATTGAAACCTATGTTGACAAAGGAAATACCACAGATAAAAACAGAAAGAAGCTCTCTGAGAAACTACCTTGTGACGTGTGAATTCATCTCACAGAGATACACTTTTCTCTTTATTGAGCAGTTTACTCACACAGTTTTCCTGGAATCTGCAAGGTGATATTTGAGAACGCATTGAAGCCTATGGTGAAAAAGGAAATATCCTCAGATAAAAACTAGAAAGAAGCTTTCTGAGAAACTGCTTTATGATGCGTGAATTCATCTCACAGAGTTAAAATTTCACTTTACATAGCACTCTGCTACCACTGTTTTTGGGAACCTCAGAAGGGATATTTTGGATCACATTGAAGCCTATGATGACAAAGGAAATATCCTCAAATAAAAATGACAAAGAAGCTTTCTGAGAAACTTCTTTGTGATATGTGAATTCAACGCACAGGGTTACACATTTCTCTTCATGAAGCAGTTTGCTAACTCTGTTTTCGTGGAATCTGCAAAGTGATATTTGGGAGAGCTTTGAGGCCTATGGTTA
>NW_012101330.1:85960-88814 GCF_000951045.1 Mandrillus leucophaeus | reverse complement strand
TGCGAATTCTTCTCACAGAGTTACACTTTCGTTTCATGGAGCAGTCTGTTACCACTATTTCTGGGCACTTTGTGAAGGGATATCTTGCATTGCATTGAAACCTATGTTGACAAAGGAAATATCATCAGATAAAAACTAGAAAGAAGCTTTCTGATAAACTTCTTCGTGACGTGTGAATTCATCTCACACAGTTACACCTTTCTCTCAATGAGGCAGTTTGCTAACACAGTTTTCATGGAATCCGTAAAGTGATATTTGGGAACGCATTGAAGCCTATAGTGAAAAAGGAAATATCCTCAGATAAACCTAGAAAGAAGCTTTCTGAGAAACTTCTTTGTGATGTGTGAATTCATCTCACAGAGTTACACCTTTCTCTCAATGAAGCAGTTTGCTCACATGTTTTTGTGGAATCTGAAAAGTGATATTTGGGAGCGCATTAAGTCCTATGGTGAAAAAGGAAATATCCTCAGATAAAAACTGGAAAAACGCTTTCTGAGAAACTGCTTTCTGATATCTGAATTCATCTCACAGAGTTACACTTAGGTTTCATGGAGCAGTCTCTTACCATTGTTTTTGGGGAATCTGAAAGGGATATTTTGGATCGCATTGTAAGCCTATGCTGACAAAGGAAGTATCTTCAAATAAAAACGAGAAAGGAGCGTTCTGAGAAACTGCATTTTGATGTGTGACTGCAACTCAGAGAGTTACTCCTTTCTTTTCTTTGACCAGTTTGCTAACACTGTATTCTTGAAATCTGCAATGAGATATTTCTTAGTGAAATGAAGCTTATGGTGACAAAGCAAATCTCCTCAGATAAAAACCAGAAAGATGCTTTCTGAGAAACTGCTTTGTGATGTGAGAATGCATCTCTTAGAGTTACACCTGTGTTTCAAGGAGCCGTTTGCTAGCACTGTTTCTGTGGAATCTGAGAAGTGATAATTTGGATCGCTATGAAGACTCTATGGACAAAGGAAATATCCTCAGATAAAAAGCAGAATAAAGCTTTCTGAGAAACTGGTTTGAGATGTATGAATTCATTTCATAGTGACACTACTCTTTCATGGAGGAGTTTGTTGGCACTGATTTTGTGGACTCTCAGAAGTGACATTTTGGATATCATTGAATCCAAGGGTGGAAAATGAAATATCCTCAGATAAAAACTACAGAGACGCTCTCTGAGAAACTTCTTTGTTGTAGGTGAATACAGCTCACAGAGTTACAGCACTGTTTTCATTGAGAAGCTTGCTAACAGCGTTTTCGCAGAATCTGGATTGAGACACAAGGCGGCTCTTCGAGACCAGAAATAAACTCAAATGGGAAAGGAAAGAAGCTTTCTGAGAAACTGCTTTGTAGTGTGTGAATTCAACTCACAGAGATACATGTGTCTTTTGTGGAGCTGTTTGATAGCCCTGTTTTGTGGAATCTGAGAACTGATATTTCGGATCGCTTTGAAGACTATACGGCTAAAGGAAATATCCTCAGACAAAAACCAGAAAGAAGCATTCTGAGAAACTGCTTTGTGATGTGTGAATTATTCTCTCGGAGTTACATCATTGTTTCGTGGAGGAGTTTGCTAGCACTTTTTCTGTGGAATCTCAGAGGTGATATTTTGAATATCATTGAATCCCATGGTGAAAAGTGAAATATCCTCAGACAAAACCTGGAGAGAAGCCTTCTCAGAAGCTTCTTGGTGGTGTGTGAATTCATCTCACAGAGCTACACCTTTGTCTTCATGAAGCAGTTTGCTGACACTGTTTTCATGGAATCCGCATAGTGATATATGGGAGTGCTTTGAAGCCTACGGTGAAAAAGGAATATTCTCAGATAAAAACTGGAAAGAAGCGTTCTGAGAAACTGCATTGTGATGTGTGAATGCAAGTCACAGAGTTACACATTTCTTTTCATTGATCAGCTTGCTAACACTGTTTTCTTGATATCTGCAATAGGATCTTTCTCAGTGTCATGAAGCTTACAGTGACAAAGGAAATATCCACCGATAAAAACTAGAAAGAAGCTTTCTGTGAAACTGCTTTGTGGTGGTGTATTCATCTTGCAGAGTTACACCTTTCCCTCCATCAGTTAAAAAGTTTCACCTTTCCAACAGATCAATGAAAAGACAGATGTAACTCTCTGAGTTGCAATCACACATCACAATGCAGTTTCTCAGAACGCTCCTTTCTCGTTTTTATTTGAAGATACTTCCTTTGTCAGCATAGGCTTCAATGCGATCCAAAATATCCCTTTCAGATTCCGCAAAAACAATGGTAAGAGACTGCTCTGTGAAACGAAAGTTTAAATCTGTGAGATGAATGCATTTATCAGAAAGCAGTGTCTCAGAAAGCTTCTTTCTAATTTTTATCTGAGGATATTTAATTTTTCAAAATAGCACTCAATGCGCTCCCAAATATCACATTGCAGATTCCACGAAAACAGTGTTAGCAAACTGCTTCATTGAGAGAAAGGTGTAACTCTGTGAGATGAATTCACACATCACAAAGAAGTTTCTCAGAGAGCTTCTTTCTAGTTTTTATCTGAGAAGATTTCCTATGTCAACATAGATTTCAATGCGATACAAAATATCGCATCACAAATTCCCCCAAAACAGTGGTAACAGACTGCTCCATGAAATGAAACTTTAACTGTGTGTGATGAATTCACACATCATAAAGCAGTTTCTCAGACAGCTTCTTTCTAGTTTTTATCTGAGGATATTTCCTTTTTCATTTTAGGCCTCAGCGTTAACAAATATCACTTTACGGATTCCAGGAAAACTGTGCTAGCAAACTGCTTCATGAAGAGAAACGTTTATCTCTGTGAGATGAATTCACACAATCATAAAGTAGTTTCTCAGAAA
>NW_012101330.1:76106-85065 GCF_000951045.1 Mandrillus leucophaeus | reverse complement strand
GAAAGAATGGTGTAACTCTGTGAGATGAATTCACACATCATAAAGCAGTTTCTCAGAAAGCTTCTTTCCTTTTTCATCTGAGTTTATTTCTGGTCTCAGAGGGCCCCGGTGTGTCTCATTGCAGATTCTGCGAAAACACTGTTAGCAAGCTTCTCCATGAAAACAATGCTGTAACTCTGTGAGCTGTATTCACCTACAACAAAGCAGTTTATCAGAAGACTTCTATGCAGTTTTTATCTGAGGATGTTTCCTTTTCCACCCTGGGATTCAACGTTATGCAAGATATCACTTCTGAGATTCCACAAAATCAATGCTAGCAAGCTTCTCCATGAAAACAATGCTGTAACTCTGTGAGCTGTATTCACCTACAACAAAGCAGTTTATCAGAAGACTTCTATGCAGTTTTTATCTGAGGATGTTTCCTTTTCCACCCTGGGATTCAACGTTATGCAAGATATCACTTCTGAGATTCCACAAAATCAATGCTAGCAAGCTTCTCCATGAAAACAATGCTGTAACTCTGTGAGCTGTATTCACCTACAACAAAGCAGTTTATCAGAAGACTTCTATGCAGTTTTTATCTGAGGATGTTTCCTTTTCCACCCTGGGATTCAACGTTATGCAAGATATCACTTCTGAGATTCCACAAAATCAATGCTAGCAAGCTTCTCCATGAAAACAATGCTGTAACTCTGTGAGCTGTATTCACCTACAACAAAGCAGTTTATCAGAAGACTTCTATGCAGTTTTTATCTGAGGATGTTTCCTTTTCCACCCTGGGATTCAACGTTATGCAAGATATCACTTCTGAGATTCCACAAAATCAATGCTAGCAAGCTTCTCCATGAAAACAATGCTGTAACTCTGTGAGCTGTATTCACCTACAACAAAGCAGTTTATCAGAAGACTTCTATGCAGTTTTTATCTGAGGATGTTTCCTTTTCCACCCTGGGATTCAACGTTATGCAAGATATCACTTCTGAGATTCCACAAAATCAATGCTAGCAAGCTTCTCCATGAAAACAATGCTGTAACTCTGTGAGCTGTATTCACCTACAACAAAGCAGTTTATCAGAAGACTTCTATGCAGTTTTTATCTGAGGATGTTTCCTTTTCCACCCTGGGATTCAACGTTATGCAAGATATCACTTCTGAGATTCCACAAAATCAATGCTAGCAAGCTTCTCCATGAAAACAATGCTGTAACTCTGTGAGCTGTATTCACCTACAACAAAGCAGTTTATCAGAAGACTTCTATGCAGTTTTTATCTGAGGATGTTTCCTTTTCCACCCTGGGATTCAACGTTATGCAAGATATCACTTCTGAGATTCCACAAAATCAATGCTAGCAAGCTTCTCCATGAAAACAATGCTGTAACTCTGTGAGCTGTATTCACCTACAACAAAGCAGTTTATCAGAAGACTTCTATGCAGTTTTTATCTGAGGATGTTTCCTTTTCCACCCTGGGATTCAACGTTATGCAAGATATCACTTCTGAGATTCCACAAAATCAATGCTAGCAAGCTTCTCCATGAAAACAATGCTGTAACTCTGTGAGCTGTATTCACCTACAACAAAGCAGTTTATCAGAAGACTTCTATGCAGTTTTTATCTGAGGATGTTTCCTTTTCCACCCTGGGATTCAACGTTATGCAAGATATCACTTCTGAGATTCCACAAAATCAATGCTAGCAAGCTTCTCCATGAAAACAATGCTGTAACTCTGTGAGCTGTATTCACCTACAACAAAGCAGTTTATCAGAAGACTTCTATGCAGTTTTTATCTGAGGATGTTTCCTTTTCCACCCTGGGATTCAACGTTATGCAAGATATCACTTCTGAGATTCCACAAAATCAATGCTAGCAAGCTTCTCCATGAAAACAATGCTGTAACTCTGTGAGCTGTATTCACCTACAACAAAGCAGTTTATCAGAAGACTTCTATGCAGTTTTTATCTGAGGATGTTTCCTTTTCCACCCTGGGATTCAACGTTATGCAAGATATCACTTCTGAGATTCCACAAAATCAATGCTAGCAAGCTTCTCCATGAAAACAATGCTGTAACTCTGTGAGCTGTATTCACCTACAACAAAGCAGTTTATCAGAAGACTTCTATGCAGTTTTTATCTGAGGATGTTTCCTTTTCCACCCTGGGATTCAACGTTATGCAAGATATCACTTCTGAGATTCCACAAAATCAATGCTAGCAAGCTTCTCCATGAAAACAATGCTGTAACTCTGTGAGCTGTATTCACCTACAACAAAGCAGTTTATCAGAAGACTTCTATGCAGTTTTTATCTGAGGATGTTTCCTTTTCCACCCTGGGATTCAACGTTATGCAAGATATCACTTCTGAGATTCCACAAAATCAATGCTAGCAAGCTTCTCCATGAAAACAATGCTGTAACTCTGTGAGCTGTATTCACCTACAACAAAGCAGTTTATCAGAAGACTTCTATGCAGTTTTTATCTGAGGATGTTTCCTTTTCCACCCTGGGATTCAACGTTATGCAAGATATCACTTCTGAGATTCCACAAAATCAATGCTAGCAAGCTTCTCCATGAAAACAATGCTGTAACTCTGTGAGCTGTATTCACCTACAACAAAGCAGTTTATCAGAAGACTTCTATGCAGTTTTTATCTGAGGATGTTTCCTTTTCCACCCTGGGATTCAACGTTATGCAAGATATCACTTCTGAGATTCCACAAAATCAATGCTAGCAAGCTTCTCCATGAAAACAATGCTGTAACTCTGTGAGCTGTATTCACCTACAACAAAGCAGTTTATCAGAAGACTTCTATGCAGTTTTTATCTGAGGATGTTTCCTTTTCCACCCTGGGATTCAACGTTATGCAAGATATCACTTCTGAGATTCCACAAAATCAATGCTAGCAAGCTTCTCCATGAAAACAATGCTGTAACTCTGTGAGCTGTATTCACCTACAACAAAGCAGTTTATCAGAAGACTTCTATGCAGTTTTTATCTGAGGATGTTTCCTTTTCCACCCTGGGATTCAACGTTATGCAAGATATCACTTCTGAGATTCCACAAAATCAATGCTAGCAAGCTTCTCCATGAAAACAATGCTGTAACTCTGTGAGCTGTATTCACCTACAACAAAGCAGTTTATCAGAAGACTTCTATGCAGTTTTTATCTGAGGATGTTTCCTTTTCCACCCTGGGATTCAACGTTATGCAAGATATCACTTCTGAGATTCCACAAAATCAATGCTAGCAAGCTTCTCCATGAAAACAATGCTGTAACTCTGTGAGCTGTATTCACCTACAACAAAGCAGTTTATCAGAAGACTTCTATGCAGTTTTTATCTGAGGATGTTTCCTTTTCCACCCTGGGATTCAACGTTATGCAAGATATCACTTCTGAGATTCCACAAAATCAATGCTAGCAAGCTTCTCCATGAAAACAATGCTGTAACTCTGTGAGCTGTATTCACCTACAACAAAGCAGTTTATCAGAAGACTTCTATGCAGTTTTTATCTGAGGATGTTTCCTTTTCCACCCTGGGATTCAACGTTATGCAAGATATCACTTCTGAGATTCCACAAAATCAATGCTAGCAAGCTTCTCCATGAAAACAATGCTGTAACTCTGTGAGCTGTATTCACCTACAACAAAGCAGTTTATCAGAAGACTTCTATGCAGTTTTTATCTGAGGATGTTTCCTTTTCCACCCTGGGATTCAACGTTATGCAAGATATCACTTCTGAGATTCCACAAAATCAATGCTAGCAAGCTTCTCCATGAAAACAATGCTGTAACTCTGTGAGCTGTATTCACCTACAACAAAGCAGTTTATCAGAAGACTTCTATGCAGTTTTTATCTGAGGATGTTTCCTTTTCCACCCTGGGATTCAACGTTATGCAAGATATCACTTCTGAGATTCCACAAAATCAATGCTAGCAAGCTTCTCCATGAAAACAATGCTGTAACTCTGTGAGCTGTATTCACCTACAACAAAGCAGTTTATCAGAAGACTTCTATGCAGTTTTTATCTGAGGATGTTTCCTTTTCCACCCTGGGATTCAACGTTATGCAAGATATCACTTCTGAGATTCCACAAAATCAATGCTAGCAAGCTTCTCCATGAAAACAATGCTGTAACTCTGTGAGCTGTATTCACCTACAACAAAGCAGTTTATCAGAAGACTTCTATGCAGTTTTTATCTGAGGATGTTTCCTTTTCCACCCTGGGATTCAACGTTATGCAAGATATCACTTCTGAGATTCCACAAAATCAATGCTAGCAAGCTTCTCCATGAAAACAATGCTGTAACTCTGTGAGCTGTATTCACCTACAACAAAGCAGTTTATCAGAAGACTTCTATGCAGTTTTTATCTGAGGATGTTTCCTTTTCCACCCTGGGATTCAACGTTATGCAAGATATCACTTCTGAGATTCCACAAAATCAATGCTAGCAAGCTTCTCCATGAAAACAATGCTGTAACTCTGTGAGCTGTATTCACCTACAACAAAGCAGTTTATCAGAAGACTTCTATGCAGTTTTTATCTGAGGATGTTTCCTTTTCCACCCTGGGATTCAACGTTATGCAAGATATCACTTCTGAGATTCCACAAAATCAATGCTAGCAAGCTTCTCCATGAAAACAATGCTGTAACTCTGTGAGCTGTATTCACCTACAACAAAGCAGTTTATCAGAAGACTTCTATGCAGTTTTTATCTGAGGATGTTTCCTTTTCCACCCTGGGATTCAACGTTATGCAAGATATCACTTCTGAGATTCCACAAAATCAATGCTAGCAAGCTTCTCCATGAAAACAATGCTGTAACTCTGTGAGCTGTATTCACCTACAACAAAGCAGTTTATCAGAAGACTTCTATGCAGTTTTTATCTGAGGATGTTTCCTTTTCCACCCTGGGATTCAACGTTATGCAAGATATCACTTCTGAGATTCCACAAAATCAATGCTAGCAAGCTTCTCCATGAAAACAATGCTGTAACTCTGTGAGCTGTATTCACCTACAACAAAGCAGTTTATCAGAAGACTTCTATGCAGTTTTTATCTGAGGATGTTTCCTTTTCCACCCTGGGATTCAACGTTATGCAAGATATCACTTCTGAGATTCCACAAAATCAATGCTAGCAAGCTTCTCCATGAAAACAATGCTGTAACTCTGTGAGCTGTATTCACCTACAACAAAGCAGTTTATCAGAAGACTTCTATGCAGTTTTTATCTGAGGATGTTTCCTTTTCCACCCTGGGATTCAACGTTATGCAAGATATCACTTCTGAGATTCCACAAAATCAATGCTAGCAAGCTTCTCCATGAAAACAATGCTGTAACTCTGTGAGCTGTATTCACCTACAACAAAGCAGTTTATCAGAAGACTTCTATGCAGTTTTTATCTGAGGATGTTTCCTTTTCCACCCTGGGATTCAACGTTATGCAAGATATCACTTCTGAGATTCCACAAAATCAATGCTAGCAAGCTTCTCCATGAAAACAATGCTGTAACTCTGTGAGCTGTATTCACCTACAACAAAGCAGTTTATCAGAAGACTTCTATGCAGTTTTTATCTGAGGATGTTTCCTTTTCCACCCTGGGATTCAACGTTATGCAAGATATCACTTCTGAGATTCCACAAAATCAATGCTAGCAAGCTTCTCCATGAAAACAATGCTGTAACTCTGTGAGCTGTATTCACCTACAACAAAGCAGTTTATCAGAAGACTTCTATGCAGTTTTTATCTGAGGATGTTTCCTTTTCCACCCTGGGATTCAACGTTATGCAAGATATCACTTCTGAGATTCCACAAAATCAATGCTAGCAAGCTTCTCCATGAAAACAATGCTGTAACTCTGTGAGCTGTATTCACCTACAACAAAGCAGTTTATCAGAAGACTTCTATGCAGTTTTTATCTGAGGATGTTTCCTTTTCCACCCTGGGATTCAACGTTATGCAAGATATCACTTCTGAGATTCCACAAAATCAATGCTAGCAAGCTTCTCCATGAAAACAATGCTGTAACTCTGTGAGCTGTATTCACCTACAACAAAGCAGTTTATCAGAAGACTTCTATGCAGTTTTTATCTGAGGATGTTTCCTTTTCCACCCTGGGATTCAACGTTATGCAAGATATCACTTCTGAGATTCCACAAAATCAATGCTAGCAAACTCCTCCAAGAAAGAGTGGTGTCACTGTGTAATGAATTCACACATAACAAACCAGTTTCTCAGAAAGTTTCATTCTGGTTTTTATCTGAACATATGTCCTTTGTCCATAGAGTCTTCATAGCGATCCACATTATCACTTCTAAGATTCCACAGAAACAGTGATGGCAAACGGGTCCTCGAAACACAGTGTAACTCTAAGAGACGCATTCTCACATCACAAAGCAGTTTCTCAGAAAGTTTCTTTCTCGTTTTTATCTGAGGAGATTTCCTTTGTCCCCATAAGCTTTGCTGCGCTAAGAAATATCCCATTGCAGATTTCAAGAACACAGTGTTAGCAAACTGATCAATGAAAAGACAGATGTAACTCTCTGAGTTGCGTTCACACATCACAATGCAGTTTCTCAGAACGCTTCTTTCTCGTTTTTATTTGAAGATACTTCCTTTGTCAGCGTAGGCTCAATGAGATAAAAAATATCCCTTTCAGATTCCCCAGAAACAATGGTAAGAGACTACTTCATGAAACGAAAGTGTAACTCTGTGAGATGAATTCAGATATCAGAAAGCAGTTTCTCAGAAAGTGTTTTTCCAGTTTTTATCTGAGGATATTCCCTTTTTCACTAAAGCCCTCAATGCACTCCCAAATATCACTTTGCAGATTCCATGAATATATGTTAGCAAACTGCTTCATTGAGAGAAAGGTGTATCTCTGTGAGATGAATTCACACATTGCAAAGAAGTTTCTCAGAAAGCTTCTTTCTAGTTTTTATCTGAGAAGATATCCTTTGTCAACATAGGTTTCAATGAGATCAAAAATATCACATCACAAATTCCCCAAAAACAGTGGTAACAGACTGCTCCATGAATTGAAATTTTAACTCTGTGGGATGAATTGAGACATCATAAAGCAGTTTCTCAGAAACTTTCTTTCTAGTTTTTAACTGAGGATATTTTCTTTTTCACAATAGGCCTCAGTGCATTCCGAAATATCACTTTGCAGATTCCATGAAAACTGTGTAAGCAAACTACTTCGTTGAGAGAAAGGTGTAACTCTGTGAGATAAATTCACATGTCCCAAAGAAGTTTCTCAGAAAGCTTCTGTCTCGTTTTTATCTGAGGAGATTTCCTTTGTGACCGTAAGCTTCATTGCCCTAAGAAATATCCCATTGCAGATTTGAAGAAAACAGTGTTGGCAAACTGATCAATGAAAAGAAAAGTGAAACTCTCTGAGTTGCAGTCACTCATCGCAATGCAGTTTCTCAGAATGCTTCTTTCTCATTTTTATTTGAAAATACTACCTTTGAACGGAGGCTTTAATGCGATCCTAAATATCCCTTTTTGATTCTTCAAAAACAATGGTAACAGGCTGCTCCATGAAACGAAAGTGTAACTCTGTAAAGTGAATTCAGTTATTGGAAAGTAGTTTCTCAGAAAGCGTCTTTCTAGTTTTTATCTGAGGATATTTCCTTTTTCACCATAGCCCTCAATGCGCTCACAAATATCACTTTGCAGATGCCACGAAAACAGTGTTAGCAAACTGCTTCATTGAGAGAAAGGTGTAACTCTGTGAGATGAATTCCCACATCATAAAGAAGTTTCTCAGAAAACTTCTTTCTAGTGTTTATCTGAGGAGATTTCCTTAGTCAACATAGGCTTCAATGTGATCCAAAATATGACTTCACAAATTTCCCAAAAACAGTGGTAGTAGACTGCCCCAAGAAGTGAAATTTTAAGTCTATGTGGTGAATTCACACATCATAACGCAGTTTCTCAGAAAGCTTCTTTTTAGTTTTTATCTGTGGATATTTCCTTTTTCACAATAGGCCTGAATGTGATCCCGAATAGCCCTTTGCGTATCCATCCATGACGGAGTTTCCAAGCTGCGTAATATAAAGAAATCTTTATCTATGTGAGATGAATAAACATAACAAAAAGCAGATTCACAGAAAGCTTCTTTCCAGTTTTTATCTGAAGATATTTCTTTTTTCACCATAGTCCTGAATGTGCTCCTGAATGTCCCTTCGGAGATCCGTCCATTGCGAAGTTTCCAAACTGCGTACTATAAAGTAAGTCATATCTATGTGAAATGAATATACATATCTATCACAAAGCAGTTTCACAGAAAACTTCTTTCCGGTTTTTGTCTGAGGATATTTCCTTTTTCACCATAGCCATCCATATACTCCCGAATGTCCCTTGGTAGCTTTTTCTCCAAAAGAAATTCCCCAATCCTCTATGAGAGGAAAGATATAAGTCTGTGAGTGGAATGCACACGTCAAAAAGCAGCTCCTCAGAAAGCTTCTCTCCAGTTTCTATCTGAAGATATTTCTGTTTTCAACATAAGCCTCAAAGCGCTCCCAAATATCCCTTCGCTGATTACAGAAAAACAGTGTTAGAATAATACTCAATGAAAAGAAAAGCTTAACTGTGCGAGTAGAATTCAAACGACACAGAATAGTTTCACAGAAAGCTTCCTTCTGGTTTTTATCTGAGGGTATTTCTTTTTCAGCATATTCTAAAGAGCGTTCCCAAAAGTCCTTTCTCAGGTTCCACAGAAACAGTGACTTCAAACTGTTCAATTCAAAGAATGATTGAAGTTTATGAGATGAATAAACACATCACAGGCAGTTGCTCAGAAAGCTTCTTTCCAGTTTTCAACGGAAGACATTTCCTTGCTCACCACAGGCCTCCGGGCACAACTTAATATCCATTCGCAGATTCCTCAAAGACAGAGTTTCCAAACTGGGCAATGTAGAGTAAGCTTTAACTCTGTGAAATGAGTGCACATGTCAG
>NW_012101330.1:69895-71881 GCF_000951045.1 Mandrillus leucophaeus | reverse complement strand
AGTTTCACAGAAAGCTTCCTTCTGGTTTTTATCTGAGGATATTTCTTCTCCATAATCTAAAGACCGTTCACAAATGTCCTTCCTCAGATTCCACCGAAGCAGTGATTTCAAACTGCTCACTCCAAAGAATGTTTTAATTCTATGAGATGAATACACACATCACAAAGCAGTTGCTCAGAAAGCTTCTCTCCAGTTTTCATCAGAAGACGTTTCCTTGTTCACCACACGCCTCCGGGGGCCACTTAATATCCCTTCATAGATTCATGAAAGACAGAGTTTCCAAACTGGGCAATGTAGAGTAAACTTTAACTCTCAGAAATGAATGCACATATCAGAGAGCAGTTTCTTGGAATGCTTCTTTCTGGGTTTTATTTGAGGATAGTTCACTTTTCGCCATAGTCTTCAATGCGCTCCGAAATACCATATTTTCGGTTTTACAGGAACGGTGTTCAAACACTGCCTTATGAGAAGAGAGGTATTACTCTGTGATGGGAATGCACACATCACAAAGCAGTTTCTCAGAATGCTTCTCTCCATTTTTTATGTGAAGATATTTCCGTTTTCCTATAGTACTGAATATGATCCCGAATGTCCCTTCGCGGATCCGTCCATGACGGAGTTTCCTAGCAATGTAATGTTAAGAAAACTTTATCTATGTGAAATGAATAAACATAGCAAAAGCAGATTCACAGTAAGCTTCGTTCCATTTTTTATCTGAAAATATTTCCTTTTTCACCGTAGTCCTGAATGTACACCCAATTGTCCCTTCGCAGATCCGTCCATGACAGAGTTTCCAAGTTGTGTAATGTAAAGAAAGCTTTATCTATGTGAGATGAATAAACAAAGCAAAAAGCGGGTTCACAGAAAGCTTCTTTCCATGTTTTATTGGAAGATATTTCCTTTTTCACCATGGTCCTGAATGTGCGCCCGAATGTTCCTTCGTGGATCCTTCCACGACGGAGTTTCCAAACTGCGTAATGTAAAGAAAGTTTTATGTGTGTGAGATAAATAAACATATATATCTCAAAGCAGTTTCACAGAAAGCTTCTTTCCAGTTTTTGTCTGAGAATATTTCTTTTTTCACAATAGCCATCCATATACTCCCTAATGTCCTTTGGTAGCTTTTTCTCCAAAAGGAATTCCCCAATCCTCTATGAGAAGAAAGGTGCAGCTCTGAGAGTGGAAGGCAAATTTCACAAACAGCTCCTCTGAAATCTTCTTTCCAGTTTCTATCTGAAGATATTTTCGTTCTCACCATAAGCCTCAAAGTGCTAATGAATGTACCTTCGCGAATCCGTCCATGACGGAGTTTCCAAACTGCCTAATGTAAAAAAGCTTTACCTATGTGAGATGAATAAATGTAGCAAAAAGCAGATTCAGAGAAAATTACTTTCCTGTTTCATCTGAAGATGCTTCTTTTTTCACCGTAGTGCTGAACGTGCTCCCGAATGTCCCTTCTTGGATCCTTCCATGACAGAGTTTCCAAGCTGCGTAATGTAAAGAAAGCTTTATCTATGTGAGATGAATACACATAGCATAGAGCAGTTCGCAGAAAGCTTCCTTCCAGTTTTAGTCTGAGGCTATTTCCCTTTTCACCATAGGCGTCAATATGGTCCCGAATATCCCTTGGTACCTTTTTCTCCAAAGGATTTCCCCGATCCTGTATGAGAAGAGAGATATAACACTGTGAGTGGAATGCACACGTCACAAAGCAGTTCCTCAGAAAACTTCTCTCCAGTTTCTATCTGAACATACTTCCTTTTTCTACGTAAGCCTCAAAGCGCTCCTGAATATCCCTTTGCATGCTAAACATAAACAGTGTTAGAAAACGGCTCAGTGAAAATAGAAGCTTAATTGAGCGAGAGGAATTCATACGACACATGGGAGTTTCACAGAATGCTTCCTTCTTTTTTTTATCTGAGGGTATTTCTTTCTCCATATTCTATAGAGCGTTCCCAAATGTCCTTCCTCAGATTCCACAGAAAC
>NW_012101330.1:69100-69845 GCF_000951045.1 Mandrillus leucophaeus | reverse complement strand
CTTTAACTCTGTGAAATGAGTGCACATGTCAGAGAGCAGTTTCTTGGAATGCATCTTTCTGGGTTTTATTTGAGGCTATTTCACTTTTTGCCATAGTCTTCAATGTGCTCCGAAATATCACTTTTCAGTTTTACAGAAACAGTGTTCAAACACTGCCCTAAGAGAAAAGAGGTATAACTGCATGGGTGGAATGCACACATCACAAAGCAGTTTCTCAGAAAGCTTCTCTCTAACTTTTATCTGAAGATATTTCCGTTTTGAGTATGTTACTGAATGTGCTCCTGAATGTCCCCTCATGGATCCGTCCATGACAGTTTCCAAGCTGTGTAATGTAAAGAAAGCTTTATCGATGAGAGATGAATAAACATAGCGAAAAGCAGATTCATAGAAAGCTTCTTTCCAGTTTTCATTTGAACGTATATCCTTTTTCACCATATGCCTGAAGGTGCTCCCAAATGTCCCATCACGAATTTGTTAATGATGGAGTTTTCAAGCTGCATAATGTACAGGAAGCTTTATGTGAGATGAATAAACATAGCAAAAAGCAGATTCACAGAGAGCTTCTTTCCAGTTTTTCACTGAAGATATTTCCTTTTTCACCATAGTCCTGAATGTGCTCCCGAATGTCCCTTTGCGGATCCGTCTATGACAGAGTTTCCAAGCTGCATAGTGTAGGAAAGCTTTATCTATATGAGATGAATACAAATATCACAGAGCAGTTTCACAGGAAGCTTCTTTCCAGTTT
>NW_012101330.1:49252-66665 GCF_000951045.1 Mandrillus leucophaeus | reverse complement strand
TGAGGATATTTCACTTTTCGTCATAGTTTTCAATGCGTTCTGAAATATCACTTTTTTGGTTTTACAGGAACAGTGTTCAAACACTGCCTTATGAAAAAGAGGTATAACTCCCTGAGTGGAACGCACACATCACAAAGCAGTTTCTCAGAAAGCTTCTCTCCAGTTTTTATCTGAAGATATTTCAATTTTCACCGTAGTACTGAATGTGCTCCCAAATGTCCCTTCACGTGTCTGTCCATGACGGAGTTTCCAACTGTGTAGTGTAAATAAAGATTCATCTATGTGAGATGAATAAACATAGCAAAAAGTGGATTCACAGAAAGTTTCTTTCCAGTTTTTACCTGAAGATATATCCTTTTTCACCATAGGCGTCAATATGCCCCTGGATATCAATTGGTACCTTTTTCTCCAAAAGGATTTCCCCGATGCTGTATGAGAAGGCAGGTATAACTCCGTGAGTGGAATGCATGCACCACAAAGCAGTTCCTCGGAAAGCTTCTCTCCAGTTTCTTTCTGAACATATTTCCTTTTTCACCGTAAGCCTCAAAGCATTCCCGAAATCCCTTCGCATGCTAAACATAAACAATGTTATAAAACTGCTCAATGAAAAGAGAAGCTTAGCTGAGTGAGAGGAATTCACATGACACATAGCAGTTTCACAGAACGTTTTCTTCTGTTTTTATTCTGAGGATATTTATTTCTCCATATTCTAAAGAACGTTTCCAAATGTTCCTTCCTCAGATTCCACAGAAGCAGTGATTTCAAACTCCTCAATCCAAAGAATGGTTTACCGCTATGAGATGAATACACACATCACAAAGCAGTTGCTCAGAAAACTTCTCTCCAGTTTTCACCAGGAGAAATGTTGCTCACCACAGGCCTCCGGGTGCCACTAAATATCCCTTCGCAGATTTCTCCAAGACAGAGTTTCCAAACTGGGCATTGTAGAGTAAGCTTTAACTCTGTGAAATAAATGTACATATCAGAAAGCAGTTTCTTTTGAATGCTTCTTTCTGGGTTTCATCTGAGGATACTTCACTTTTTGTCCTAGTCTTCGATGCGCTCCAGAATATCCCTTTTTGAGTATTACAGGACAGTGTTCAAATACTGCCTTATGAGAAAAGAGGTACAACTCCCTGAGTGTAATGCACACATCACAAAGCAGTTTCTCAGAAAGTTTATCTCCAGTTTTTATCTGAAGAGATTTCCTTTTTCACCATAGGCCTGAAGGATTCCCGAATGTCCCTTCATGGATCTGTCCATGACAGAGTTTCCAAACTGCGTAATATAAAGAAAGTTTATCTATGTCAGATGAATCCACGTATCTATCACAAAGTAGTTTCACATAATGCTTCTTTCCAGTTTTTGTCTGAGGATTTCTTTTACAGCATATTCTAAAGTGCGTTCCCAAATGTCCTTTCTAAGGTTGCACAGAAACAGTGATTACAAACTCCTCAATCCAAAGAATGGTTTAACTCTCTGAGATGAATACACACATCACAAAGCAGTTGCTCAGAAAGCTTCTCTCCAGTGTCAACGGAAAACATTTCTTTGCTCACCACAGGATTCCTAGCGCCACATAATATCCCTTCACAGATTCCTCAAAGACAGAGTTTCCAAGCTGGGCGATGTATAGTAAGCTTTAATTCTGTGAAATGAATGCACGTATCAGAGAACAGTTTCTTGCAACACTGCTTTCTCGGTTTTATTTGAGGATATTTCACTTTTCGCCATAGTCTCCAATGCGGTTCGAAATATCACTTTTTTGGTTTTACAAGAATAGTGTTCAAACACTGCCTTAGGAGAAAAGAGGTATAACTGCCTGAGTGGAATGCACACATCACAAATAAGTTTCTCAGAAAGCTTCTCTCCAGTTTTTATCTGGAGGGATTTAATTTTTCACCATAGGCCTGAAAGCTTCTTTCCAGTTTTTATCTGAAGATATTTCCTTTTTCACCATATTCCTGAATGTGCTCCTGAATATCCCTTTGCTGATCCGTCCATGATGGAGTTTCCAAACTACGTAGTATAAAGAAAGTTTTATCTATGTGAGTTGAATATACATATCTATCACAAAGCAGTTTCACAGAAAGCTTCCTTCCAGTTTTTGTCTGAGGATATTTCCTTTTTCACCATAGCCATCCCTACTCTCTTGAATGTCCCTTGGTAGTTTTTTCTCCAAAAGGGATTCCCCAATCCTCTATGAGAAGAAAGGTATAACTGTGAGTGCAATACACACGTCACAAAGCAGCTCCTCAGAAAGCTTCTCTCCAGTTTCTATCTAAGCATATTTGCTTTTCCACCGTAAGCCTCAAAGCGCTCCCAAATATCCCTTCGCAGACTAAACAAAAACGGTGTTAGAATACTCCTAAATGAAAAGAGAAGCTTAACTGTGTGGGTGTAATTCACATGACACAGAACAGTTTCACAGAAACATTCCTTCTGGTTTTTATCTGAGGGTATTTCTTTTTCAGCATATTCTAAAGAGCATTTCCAAATATGCTTTCTCAGGTTCCACAGAAACAGTGATTTCAAACTGCTCAATCCAAAGAATGATTTAATGCTATCGGATGAAAACACACATCTCAGGCAGTTGCTCAGAAAGCTTCTCTACTGTTTTCAACTGAAGAAATTTTCTTACTCACCACAGGCCTCCAGGCGTCACATAATATACCCTCGCAGATTTCTCCAAGACAGGTATTCCAAACTGGGCAATGTAGAGTGAGCTTTAACCCTGTGAAATAAATGCACATATCAGAGAACAGTTTCTTTGAACGATTCTTTCTGGATATTATTTAAGGATATTTCACTTTTCGCCATATTCTTCAATGCGCTCCAAAATATCACTTTTTCGGTTTTACAGGAACAGTGTTCAAACACCGCCTTATGAGAAAAGAGGTATAATTCCTGAGTGGAATGCGCACATCACAAAGCAGTTTCTGAGAAGTCTTCTCTCCAATTTTTTTCTGAAGATATTTCCTTATTTACCATAGTCCTGAATGTGATCCCGAATATCCCTTTGCGGATCCATCCATAATGGATTTTCCAAGCCACGTAATGTAAAGAAAGCTTTATCTATGTGAGATGAAAAAACATAGCAAAAAGCAGATTCACAGAAAGCTTCTACCCAGTTTTTATCTGAATATATATCCTTTTTCACCATAGTCCTGAATGTGCTCCCGAATGTCCCTTCGTGGATCCGTCCATTACAGAGTTTCCAAGTTGTGTAATGTAAAGTAAGCTTTACCTATGTGAAATAAATACAAATATCACAGAGCACTTTCACAGAAAGCTTCTTTCCAGTTTTTGTCTGAGGCTATTTTCCTTTTCATCATAGGCGTCAATAAACTCCCGGATATCCCTTGGTAAATTTTTCCCCAAAGGGGTTTCCCGATACTGTATGAGAAAAGAGGTATGACACTTTGAGAGGAATGCACACGTCCCAGAGCAGTTCCTCGGAAAGCTTCTCTCCAGTATCTATCTGAACATATTTCCTTTTTCACCGTAAGCCTCAAAGCGCTTCCGAATATCCTTTCGCACGCTAAATATAAACAGTGTTAAAAACTCTCCAATGAAAAGGGAAGCTTAACTGAGCGAGAGGAAGTCACACGACACATAGCAGTTTCACAGAATGCTTCCTTCTGGTTTTATTCTGAGGATATTTCTTTCTCCATATTCTAAAGAGCGTTTCCGAAGGTCCTTCCTCAGATTCCACAGAAACAGTGATTTCAAACTGCTCAATCCAAAGAATGGTTTACCTCTATGAAATGAATACACACATCACAAAGCAATTGCTCAGAAAGTTTCTCCTCAGTTTTCATCGGAAGACATTTCCTTGCTCACCACAGGATTCTGGACGCCACTTAATATCCTTTCACAGATTCTTCAAAGACAGAGTTTCCAAACTGTGCAACATAGAGTACGCTTTATCTCTTTGCAGTTTATGCACATATCAGAGAGCAGTTTCTTGGAATGCTTCTTTCTGGGTTTTATTTGAGGATATTTCACTTTTCACCATTGTCTTCAATCTGCTCCAAAATATCACATTTTTGGTTTTACAGAAACAGGGTTCAAACACTGCCTTATGAGAAAAGAGGTATAACTCCCTGAGTGGAATGCACACATCACAAAAAAGTTTCTACGAAACCTTCTATCCAGCTTTTATCTGAAAATATTTCCTATTTCACCATAGTCCTGCATGTGCTCCGTAATATCTCTTCACAGGTCCATCCATGAAGGAGTTTCCAAACTGGGTACTATAAAGAAAGCTTTATCTATTTGAGATGAATATACATATCTCTCACAAAGCAGTTTCACAGAAAGCTTCTTTTCAGTTTTTGTCTGAGGATATTTCCTTTTTCACCATAGCCGTCCATATACTCCCGAATGTCTCTTGGTAGATTTTATTCCCAAGGAATTCCCCAATCCTCTATGAGAAGAAAGGTATAACTCTGTTAGTGGAATGCACACATCACAAAGCAGCTCTGCAGAAATCCTCTCTACAGTTTCTATCTAAAGATATTTCCGTTTCCACCATAAGCCTCAAAGTGCTCCATAATATCCCTTCGCAGACTAAACAAAAACAATGTTAGAATACTGCTAAATGAAAAGAGAAGCTTAACTGTGTGAGTGGAAGTCACACGACACAGAGCAGTTTCACAGAAAGCTTCTTTCTGGTTTTTATCTGAGGGTATTTCTTTTTCAGCATATTTGAAAAAGCCTCCCCAAATGTCCTTTCTCAGATTCCACAGAAACAGTGATTTCAAACTGCTCAATCCAAAGAATGATTTAACTCTATGAGATGAAAACACACATTACAGGCAGTTGCTCAGAAAGCTTCTCTCCAGTTTTCAATGGAAGACATTTCCTTGCTCACTATAGGCCTCCAGATGCAACTTAATATCCCCTCGCAGATTTTTCAAAGAGAGAGTTTAACAACTGGGCAATGTAGGGTAAGCTTTAACTCTGCGAAAGGAATATACATATCACAGAGCAGTTTCTTGGAATGCTTCTTTCTGGACTCTATTTGAGGATATTTCACTTTTTGCCATAGTCTTCAATGCACTCCGAAATGTCACTTTTTCGGTTTTACAGGAACAGTGTTCAAACACTGCCTAATGAGAACAGAGGTATAACTCCTTGAGTGGAATGCGCACATCACAAAGCAGTTTCTCAGAAAGATTCTCTCCAGTTTTTATTTGAAGGTATTTCCTTTTTCACCATAGGCCTGAATGTGATCCCAAATATCCTTTCACGGATCGGTCCATGACAGAGTTTCCAAGCTTCACAATGTAAAAAAAGCTTTATCTATCTGAGTTGAATAAATATAGCAAAAAGCAGATTCACAGAAAGCTTCTATCCACTTTATATCTGAATATATTTCCTTTTCCACCAGAGTCCTGATTGTGCTCCCGAATGTGCCTTCGCAGGTCCGTCCACGACAGAGTTTCCAAGCTGTGTAATGTAAAGAAAGCTTTATCTATGTGACATGAATACAAATATCACAGAACACTTTCACAGAAAGCTTCTTTTCAGTTTTTGTCTGACGCTATTTTCCTTTTCACCATAGGCGTCAATATAATCCCGGATATGCCTTGGTAAATTTTTCCCCAAAGGGGTTTCCCGATGCTGTATGAGAAAAGAGGTATGACACTGTGAGAGGAATGCATACGTTACAAAGCAGTCCCTCGGAAAACTTCTCTCCAGTTTCTATCTGAATATTTCCTTTTTCGCTGTAAGCCTCAAAGCGCTCTCGAATATCCAGTCGCACACTAGACATAAACAGTGCTAGATAACTGCTCAATGTAAAAAGAAGCTTTACTGAGTGAGAGGAATTCACAGGACACATAGAAGTTTCACAGAAAGCTTCCTTCTGGTTTTTATCTGAGGATATTTCTTTCTCCATATTCTAAAGAGCGTCCCCGAATGTCCTTCCTCAGATTCCACAGAAACAGTGATTTCAAACTGCTCAATCCAAAGAATGGTTTACCTCTATGAGTTGAATACATACATCACAAAGCAGTTGCTCAAAAAGCTTCTCTTCAGTTTTCATCGGAAGACATTTCCTTGCTCACCACAGGCCTCAGGGCGCCACTTAATATCCCTTCGCAGATTCCTTAAAGACAGAGATTCCAAACTGGGCAACATAGAGTAAGCTTTAACTCTTTGAAGTGAATGCACATAACAGAGAGCAGTTTCTTAGAATGCTTCTTTCTGGGTTTTATTTGAGGATATTTCACTTTTCACCATAGTCTTCAAAGCGATTTGAAATATCACTTTTTGGGTTTTACAGGAACAGTGTTCAAACACTGCCTTATGAGAAAAGAGATATAACTCCCTGAGTGGAATGCACACATCACAAAGCAGTTTCTCAGAAAGCTTCTCTCCAGTTTTTATCTGAAGGTATTTCCTTTTTCACCATAGTCCTGAATGTGCTCTCGAACGTCCTTTCGTGGATCCGTCCATGATGGAGTTTCTAAGCTATGTAATGTAAAGTAAACTTTATCTATGTGAGATGAATAAACATCGCAAAAAGAAGATTCACAGAAAGCTTCTTTCCATTTTTTGTCTGAAGATATTTCCTTTTTCACCACAGTCCTGAATGTGCAGCCAAATTTCCCTTCATGGATCCATTCATGACAGAGTTTCCAAGCTGCATAATGTAAAGAAAGCTTTATCTACGTGAGAAGAATAAATAGCCAAAAGCAGATTTACAGAAAACTTCCCTCCAATTATTAACTGAAGATATTTCCTTTTCCAACATAGACCTGAATGTGCTCTCGAATATCCCTTCACGGATCCGTCAATGGCGGAGTTTCCAAACTGCGTAATATAAAGAAAGTTTTATCTATGTGAGATGAATAAACATATCTATCACAAAGCAGTTTCACAGAAAGATTCTTTCCAGTTTTTGTCTGAGGATATTTCCTATTTCTCCATAGCTGTCCATATACTCCCAAATGCCCCTTGGTAGCTTTTTCTCCAAAGGGATTCCCCAATCCTCTATGAGAAGAAAGATATAACTCTGTGAGTGGAATGCACACATCACAAAGCAGTCCATGGAAAGCTTCTCTCCGGTTTCTATCTAAAGATATTTCCATTTTCACCATAAGCCTCAAAGTTCTCCGGAGTATCCCTTCACAGACTAAACAAAGGCAGTGTTAGAATACTGCTCAATGAAATCAGAAGCTGATCTGTGTGAGTGGAATTCACATGACACAGAGCAGTTTCACAGAAAGCTTCCTTCTGGTTTTCATATGAGGGTATTTCTCTTTCAGCATATTCTAAAGAGCGTTCCCAAATGTCCTTTCTCAGGTTCCACAGTGCAGTGATTTCAAACTGCTCAATCCATAGAATGATTTAACTCTATGAGATGAATACACACATCATAAAGAAGTTTCTCAGAAAGCTTCTTTCCAGTTTTCATCGGAAGACATTTTCTTGCTCACCACACGCCTCTGGGCGCCACTTAATATCGCTTCGCTGAGTCCTCAAGGACAGAGTTTCCAAACTGGGCAATGAAGAGTAAGGTTTAATTCTGTGAAATGAATGCACATATCAGAGAGCAGTTTCTTGGAATGCTTCTTTCTGTGTTTTATTTGAGGATATTTCACTTTTTGCGATACTTTTCAATGTGCTCTCAAATATAACTTTTTCGGTTTTATAAGAACGGTGTCCATACACTGTCTTATGGAAAAGAGGTATAACTCCCTGAGGGGAACGTACACGTCACTAATAACTTTCTCAGAAAGATTCTATCCAGTTTTTATCTGAACATATCTCCTCTTTCATCGTAGGCCTGAATGTGTTCCCGAATTTCCCTTTGTGGATCCGTTCATGACGGAGTTTCCAAACTGCATAATATAGAGAAAGTTTTATCTATGTGAAATGAATAAATATATCTATCACAAAGCACTTTCACAGAAAACTTCTTTCTAGTTTTTGTCTGAGGATATTTCCTTTCTCACAATAACCATACATATACTCCCGAATTTCCCTTGGTAGCTTTTTCTCCAAAAGGGATTGCCAAATCCTGTATGAAAAGAAAGGTATAACTCTGTGAGTGGAATGCACACGTCACAAAACAGCTCTTTGGAAAGCTTCTCTCCACTCTCTATCTGAAGATATTTCCTTTTTCACCATAGGCCTGAATGTGATCCTGAATATCAGTTCACTGATACATCCATCAAGGAGTTTCCAGGCTGCGTAATATAAAGAAACATTTATCTATGTGAGATGAATGCACATATCACAGAGCAGTGTCACAGAAAGCTTCTTTCCAGTGTTTGCCTGAGGCTATTTCCCTTTTCACCATAGGCATCAATATGCTCATGAATATCCCTTGCAACTTTTTTCTCCAAAAGGGTTTCCCCAATGCTGTATGAGAAGAGAGGTATAACACTGTGAGTGGAATGCATACGTCACAAAGCAGTACCTTGGAAAAGCTTCTCTCCAGTTTCTATCTGTACATATTTCCTTTTTCACCGTAAGCCTGAAAGTGCTCCTGAATATCCCTTTGCATGCTAAACATAAAGAGTGTTAGAAAACTGCTCAATGAAAAGAGAAGTTTAACTGAGGGAGAGGAATTCACAAGATACATAGCAGTTTCACAGAAAGCTACCTTCTGGTTTTTATCTGAGGATATTTCTTTCACCATATTCTAAAGAGCATTCACAAATGTCCTTCCTCAGATTCCACAGAAGCAGTGATTTCAAACTGCTCAATACAAAGAATGGTTTAAGTCTATGAGATGAAAACACACATCACAAACCAGTTGCTAACAAAGCTTCTCTCCAGTTTTCATCGAAGACATTTCCTTGATCACCACAGGCCTCCAGGTGCCACTTAATATCCGTTCGCAGATTACTGAAAGACAGAGTTTCCAAACTGGGCAACGTACAGTAAGGTTTAACTCTGTGAAATGAATGCACGTATCAGAGAACAGTTTCTTGGAATGCTTCTTTCTGGGTTTTATTTGAGGATATTACACTTTTCGCCATAGTTTTCAATGCGCTTCGATATATCACTTTTTTGGTTTTACAGGAACAGTGTTCAAGCAGTGCCGTATGAGAAAAGAGGTATAACTTCCTGAGTGGAAAGCACACATCACAAAGCAGTTTCTCAGAAAGCTTCTCTCCAGTTTTTATCCTAAGATATTTCCTTTTTCACCATAGACCTGAATGTGCTCCAGAATGTCCCTTAGCGGATCCATGCATGACAGAGTTTCCAAACGGCGTAATGTAAAGAAAGCTTTATCTATGTGAGATAAATACACATAGCACAGAGGAGTTTCACGGAAAGCTTCTTTCCAGTTTTTGTCTGAGGCTATTTCCCTTTTCACAATATACATAAAGGTGCTCCCTAATATCCCTTGGCATCTTTTTCTGCAAAAGGGTTTCCTTGATGCTGTCTGAGAAGAGAGGTATAACACTGTGAGTGGAATGCACACGTCACAAAGCAGTTCCTCGGAAAGTTTCTCTCCAGTTTCTATCTGAATCTATTTCCTTTTTCACCATAAGCCTTAAAGCTCTCCCAGATATCCCTTCCTATGCTAAACATAAACAGTGTTAGAAGACTGCTAAATGAGAAGAGTAGCTAAACTGAGTGAGAGAAATTCACACTACACATAGCAGTTTCACAGAAAGCTTCCTTCTGATTTTTATCTGTGGTTATTTCTTTCTCCATATTCTATAGAGCATTCCCAAATGTGATTCCTCAGATTCCACAGAAAAAGTGATTTCAAACTGCTCAATCCAAGGAATGGTTTAACTCTATGAGATGAATACACACATCACAAAGGGGTTGCTCAGAAAGCTCATCTCCAGTTTTCATCCGAAGACATTTCCATGCTCACCACAGGCCTCGGGGCACCACTTAATATCCCTTCGCAGATTCCTCAAAGACAGAGTTTCCAAACTGGGTAATGTAGAGTAAGCTTTAACTCTCAGAAATGAATGCACATATCAGAGAGTAGTTTCTTGGAACGCTTCTTTCTGGGTTTTATTTGAGGATATTTCACTTTTTAACATAGTCCTCAATGCGCTTCAAAATATCACTTTTTGGGTTTTACAGGAACAGTGTTCAAACATTGCCTTATGAGAAAAGAGGTATAACTCTCTGAATGGAATGTCCACATCACAAAGCAGTTTCTCAGGAAGTTTCTCTCCAGTTATTATTTAAAGATATTTCCTTTTTCACCATAGGCTTGAATGTGCTCCCAAATGTCCCTTCGCGGATTCGTCCATGCAGTGTTTCCAAGCTGCGTAATGTAAAGAAAGCTTTATGTATTTGAGATGAATAAACATAGCAAAAAGCAGATTCACAGAAATCTTCTTTCCAGTTTTTATCTGAAGATATTTCCTTTTTCACCATAGGCCTGAATGTGCTCCTGAATGTCCCTTCACAGATCCTTCCATAACGGAGTTTCCAAACTGCGTAATATTAAGAAAGTTTTCTCTATGTGAGATGAATAAACATATCTATCACAAAGAAGTTTCACAGAACACTTCTTTACAGTTTTTGTCTGAGAATATTTCCTTTTTCACCATAGCCGTCCATATACTCCTGAATGTCCATTGGTACCTTTATCGCCAAATGGGATTCCCCAATCCTCTATGAGATGAAAGCTATAACTCTGTGAGTGGAATGCATAAGTCACAAAGCAACTCCTCGGATAGCCTCTCTCCAGTTTCTAGCTGAACATATTTCCTTTTTTACCGTAAGCCTCAAAGCACACCCGAATATCCCTTCGCACGCTAAACATAAACAGTGTTAGAAAACTGTTCAATGAAAACAGCAGCTTAACTGTGCGAGTGGAATTCACAAGACACAGAGCAGTTTCACATAAAACTTCCTTGTGGTTTTTATCGGAGGGTATTTCTTTTCCAGCATATTCTAAAGAGCGTTCCCAAATATCTTTCCTCAGATTCCACAGAAGCAGTGATTTCAAACTGCTCAATCTAAAGAATGATTTAACTTTATGAGCTGAATACACACGTCATAAAGCAGTTGCTCAGAAGGCCTCTCTCCAGTTTTCAATGGAAGACATCTCCTTGCTCAGCACAGGCCTCCAGGCAACACTTAATATCTCTTCACAGATTCCTCAAAGACAGAGTTTCCAAATTGGGCAATGTAGAGTAAGCTTTAATTCTGTGAAATTAACGCACGTACCAGAGAGCAGTCTCTTGGAATGCTTCTTTTTGGGTTTTATTTGAGGATATTTCACTTTTTGTACAGTCTTCAATGCACTCCGTAATATCACATTTTTGGTTTTACAGGAACAGTATTCAAACACTGCCTTATGAGAAAAGAGGCATAACTTGCTGAGTGGAAGGCACACATCACAAAGCAGTTTCTCAGAAAGCTTCTCTCCAGTTTTTATCTGAGGATATTTACTTTTTCACCATCGGCCTGAATGTGATTCCTAATATCCCTTTGTGGATCTGTCTATGACGGAGTTTCCATGCTGCATAACATAAACAAAGCTTTATCTACGTGTGATGAATAAAGATAGCAAAAAGCAGATTCACAGAAAGCTTCTTTCTATTTTTCACCTGAAGATATTTCCTTTTTCACCAAAATCCTGAATGTGCTCCTGAATGTACCTTCGCAAATCCGTCCATGAGAGAGTTTCCAAGCTGCATAATGTAAAAAAAGTTTTATCTATGTGAGATGACTAAACACAGCAAAAAGCAGATTCACAGAAATCATCTTTTCAGTTTTTATCTGAAGATATATCCTTTTTCACCATAGGCTTCCATATGCCCCCGTATATCAATTGGTACCTTTTTCTCCAAAAGAGTCTCCCTGATGCTGTATGAGAAGAGACATATAACACTGTGAGTGGAATGCACACATCACAAAGTAGTTCCTCGGAAAGCTTCTCTCCAGTTACTATCTGAACATATTTCCTTTTCCACTGTAAGCCTCAAAGCATTCCTGAAATCCCTTCACACACTAAACATAAACAGTGTTATAAAACTGCTCAATGAAAAGAGAAGCTTAGCTGAGTGAGAGGAATTCACACAACACAGCAGTTTTACAGAAAGCTTCCTTCTGGTTTTTATTTGAGGATATTCCTTTCTCCATATTCTAAAGTGCATTTCCAAACCTCCTTCCTCAGATTCCACAGAAACAGTGATTTCAACCTGCTCAATCCAAAGAATGGTTTAAATCTATGAGATGAATACACACAACACAAAGCAGTTGCTTAGAAAGCTTCTCTCCAGTTTTCATCGGAAGACATTTCATTGCTCACCACAGGCCTCTTGGCGCCACCAATATCCCTTTGCAGATTCCTCAAAGACTGAGTTTCCAAACTAGGCAAGTAGACTAAGCTTTAACTCTGTGAAATGAATGCACATGTCAGAGAGTAGTTTCTTGGAACACTTCTTTCTGTGTTTTATTAGAGGATAGTTCACTTTTGTCCATATTCTTCAATGCGCTCTGAAATATCAATTTTCGGTTTTACAGGAACAGTGTTCAAACACTGCCTTATGAGAAAAAGGTATAATTCCCTGAGTGGAATGCACACATCACAAAGCAGTATCTCAGAAAGCTTCTCTCCAGTTTTTATCTGAAGATATTTCCTTTTTCACCATAGGCCTGAATGTGTACCCAAAAGTTCCTTCACAGATCCGTCCATGACAGAGTTTCCAACTGTGTAATATAAGGAAAGCTTTATCTATGTGAGATGAATAAACATATGTATCACAAAGCAGTTTCACGGAAAGCTTCTTTCCAGTTTGGGTCTGAGCATATTTCATTTTTCACCATAGCCGTCCATATACGCCGGAATTTCCCTTGGTAGCTTTTTCTCCAAAAGGCATGCTCCAATCCTCAATGAGAAGAAAGGTGTGACTCTTTGAATGGAATATGCACATCAGAAAGCAGCTCCTCAGAAAGCTTCTCTCCAGTTTTTATCTGAAGATATTTCCACTATCACCATAAGCCTCAATAGCTCCCGAATATCCCTTTGCAGACTAAACAAAAACAGTGTTAGAATACTGCTCAATGAAAACGGAAGCTTAACTGTTAGAGTGGAATTCACATGACACAGAGCAGTTTCACAGAAAGCTTCCTTCTGGTTTTTATCTAAGGGTATTCCTTTTTCAGCATATTCTAAAGGCATTCCTAAATGTCCTTTCTCAGGTTCTAGAGAAACAGTGATTTGAAACTGCTCAGTCCAAATAATGATTTAACTCTATGAGATGAATACACACATCACAAAGCAGTTTTCCTGAAGCTTCTCTCCAGTTTTCAACGGAAGACATTTCCTTGCTCACCACAGGCCCCTGGGCACCACTTAATATTCCTTGGCAGATTACTCAAAGACAGAGTTTCCAAACTGGGCAATGTAGAGTAAACTTTAACTCTCTGAAATGAATGCACATATCGGAGAGCAGTTTCTTGGAATGCTTCTTTCTGGGTGTTATATGAGGATATTTCACTTTTCACCATAGTCTTCAATGCACTCTGAAATATCACTTTTTCGGTTTTGAAGGAAAAGGGTTCAAACACTGCCTTATGAGAAAAGAAGTATAACTTCCTGAGTGAAATGTCCGCATCACCAAGCTGTTTCTCAGAAAATTTCTCTCCGGTTCTCATCTGAAGATATTTCCTTTTTCACCATAGTCCAGAAAGTGCTCCTAAAGGTACCTTCGCGAATACGTCCATGACGGAGTTTCTAAGCTGCCTAATATAAAGAAAGCTTTACGTATATGAGATGAATAAACTTAGCAAAAAGCAGATTCACATAAAATTTCTTTCGAGTTTTCATCTGAAGATGTTTCCTTTTTCACCATAGTCCTGAATGTGCCCCAGAATGTCCCTCTCGGATCCATCCATGATAGGTTTTCCAAGCTGCGTATTGAAAAGAAAGCTTTTTGTATGTGAGATGAATACACATAGCACAGAGCAGTTTCACAAAAGCTTCTATTGAGTTTTTGTCTGTGGCTATTTCCCTATTCACCATAGGCATCAATATGCTTACGGATATCCCTTGGTATCTTTTTATGCAAAAGGGTTTCCCCAATGCTGTATGAGAAGAGAGGTATAACACTGTGAGTGGAATGCAGAAGTCACAAAGCAGTTCCTCGGAAAGGTTCTCTCCAGTTTCTCTCTGAACATATTTCCTTTTTCACCGTAAGCCTCAAAGCGCTCCTGAATATCCCCTCACACGCTAAACATAAACAGTGTTAGAAAACTGCTCAATGAAAAGAGAAGTAACTGAGTGAGAGGAATTCACATGACATATAGCAGTTTCACAGAAAGCTTCCTTCTGGTTTTTATGTGAGGATATTTGTTTCTCCATATTCATAAGAGTGTTTCCAAATGTCCTTCCTCAGATTCCACAGCAACAATGATTTCAAACTGCTCAATCCAAAGAAGGGTTTAACTCTATGAGATGAATACACACATCACAAAGCAGTTGCTCAGAAAGCTTCTCTCCAGTTTTCTTCGGAAGACGTTTCCTTTCATATTGTAGACCTCCGGGCGCAATTTAACATCCTTTAGAAGATTCCTCAAAGACAAAGTGTCCAAACTGAGCAATGTAGAATAAGCTTTAACTCTGTGAAATGAATGCACCTATCAAAGAGTAGGTTCTTGGAACGTCTTTTTGGGTTTTATTTGAAGATATTGCATTTTTTGCCATAGTCTTCAATGCGCTCAGAAATATCACTTTTTCAAATTTACAGGAACAGTGTTCAAACACTGCCTTATGAGAAAAGAGGTATAACTACCTGAGTGAAATGCACATATCACAAAGCAGTTTCTCAGAAACCTTCTCTAAAGTTTTTATCTGAAGATATCTCCTATTTCACCATAGGACTGAATGTGCTCCCGAATCTCCCTTCACGAATCCGTCCATGATGGAGTTTCAAACTACGTAATAGAAAGAAAGTTTTATCTACGTGAGATGAATAGACATATCTATCACAAAGCAGTTTCACAGAAAGCCCCTTTCCAGTTTTTGTCTGAGGATATTTCCTTTTTCACCGTAGCCATCCATATACTGCCGAATGCCTCCTGGTAGCTTTTTCTCCAAATGCGATTCCCTAATCCTCTATGAGAAGAAAAGTATAACTCTGTGAGTGGAAAGCACACATCATAAAGCAGCTCCTCGGAAATCTTCTCTTCAGTATCTATCTGAAGATATTTCTGTTTTCACTGTAAGTCTCAAAGCACTCCCGAGCATCCCTTAGCTGACTAACCTAAAACAGTGTTAGAATACTGCTCAATGAAAGCAGAAACTTAACTGTGTGTGTGGACTTCATGTGACCTAGGGCAGTTTCACAGAAAGATTCCTTCTGGTTTTTATCGGAGGGTATTTCTTTTTCTGTATATTCTTAAGAGCGTTTCCAATTGTCCTTTCTCAGGTTCCACAGAAACGGTGATTTCAAACTGCTCAATCCAAAGAATGATTAAATTCTATGAGATGAATACACACATCACAAAGCAGTTGCTCTGAAAGCTTCTCTCCAGTTTTCATCTGAAGACGTTTCCTTTCTCACCACAAACCTGCATGTGCCATTTAATATCCCTTTACAGATTCCTAAAAGACAGAGTTTCCAAACTGGACCATGTAGTGTAAGCTTTAACTCTCTGAAATGAATGGACACATCAGAGAGCAGTTTCTTAGATCACTTCTTTCTGGGTTTTATTTTCGGATATTTCACTTTTCGCCATAGTGTTCAATGCGCTGCAAAATATCATATTTTCATTTTTACAGGACCAGTGTTCAAAGACTGCCTTATGAGAAAATAGGTATAACTCCCTGAGTGAAATGAACACATCACAAAGTTGTATCTTGGAGAGTTACTCTCCAGTTTTTATCTGAAGATATTTCCTATGTCCCCACTGGCCCGAATATGCTTCGGAATGTCTCTTCTCGAATCCGTCCATGACGCAATTTCAAAACTGCATAATAGAAAGAAAGTTTTATCTATGTGAGATGAATACACATATCTATCGCAAAGCAGTTTCACAGAAAGTTTCTTTCCAGTTTGTCTGAGGATATTTCCTTTTTCATCATAGCCGTCCATATATTCCCGAATGGCCCCTGATAGCGTTTTCTCCAAACGGGATGCCCCATTATTCTATGAAAAGAAAAGTATAACTCCATGAGTGGAATGCACACGTCACAAAGCAGATCTTCGGAAATCTTCTATCCAGTATCTATCTGAAGATATTTCCATTTTCACCGTAAGCCTCAAAGTGTTCCAATTATCCCTTAGCTGACTAACCAAAAACCGTGTTAGAATACAGCTCAATGAACACAGAAGCTTATCTGTGCGAGTGCACTTCATGTGACCTAGAGCAGTTTCACAGAACGTTTCCTTCTGGTTTTTATCGCAGTATATTTCTTTTTCAGCATATTCTTAAGAGCATTCCCAAATGTTCTTTCTCAGTTTCCAAAGAAACAGTGATTTCAAACTGCTCAAATCAAAGAATTATTTAACTCTATGAGATGAATACAAGTATCACAAATCAGTTGCTCAGAAAACTTCTCTCCAGTTTTCATCAAAAGACGTTTCCTTTCTTACCACAAGCCTCCGGGCGCCACTTAATATCAGTTCACAGATTCCTAAAAGACAGAGTTTCCAAACTGGGCAACGTAGTGTAAGATTTAACTCTGTGAAATGAATGCACATATCAGAGAGCAGTTTCTTTGAACGCTTCTTTCTGGGTTTTATTTCTGGATATTTTACTTTTTGCCATAGTCTTCAATGCGCTGCAAAGTATCACTTTTTCAGTTTTACAGGAACAGTGTAAAACTGCTAAATAAATGTTTCCTTTTTACAGGAGCAGTGTTCAAACAGTGCCTTATGAGCAAAGAGGTATAACCCCTGAGTGGAATGCACACATCACAAAGCACTTTCTCAGAAACCCTCTCTCCAGTTTTTATCTAAAGATATTTCCTTTTTCACCATAGGACTGAATGTGCTCCTGAATTTTCCTTCGTGAATCCGTCCATGACAGAGTTTCCAAACTGCATAATACAAAGAAAGTTTTATCTATGTGGGAGGATAAATATGTATATCACAAAGCAGTTTCACAGAAAGCTTCTTTCCAGTTTTTGTCTGAGGATATTTCCTTTTTCACAATAACCATACATGTACTCCAGATTGTCCCTTGGTAGCTTTTTCTCCAAAAGATATTCCCAAATCTTCTCTGAAAAGAAAGGTATAACTCTGTGAGTGAAATGTACACGTCACAAAACAGCTCCCCTGAAAGTTTCTCTCCAGTTTCTATCTGAAGATATTTCTGTTTTCACCATAAGCCTCATAGCACTCCTGAATATCCCTTCGCAGACTAAACAAAGCAGTCTCACAGAAAGCTTGCTTCTGTTTTTCCTCTGAGGGTATTTCTTTTTCAGCATATTCTAATGAGCATTCCGAAATGTCCTTTCTCT
>NW_012101330.1:41425-48172 GCF_000951045.1 Mandrillus leucophaeus | reverse complement strand
GGAGGGTATTTCTTTTTCTGTATATTCTTAAGAGCGTTTCCAATTGTCCTTTCTCAGGTTCCACAGAAACGGTGATTTCAAACTGCTCAATCCAAAGAATGATTAAATTCTATGAGATGAATACACACATCACAAAGCAGTTGCTCTGAAAGCTTCTCTCCAGTTTTCATCGGAAGACGTTTCCTTTCTCACCACAAACCTGCATGTGCCATTTAATATCCCTTTACAGATTCCTAAAAGACAGAGTTTCCAAACTGGACCATGTAGTGTAAGCTTTAACTCTCTGAAATGAATGGACACATCAGAGAGCAGTTTCTTAGATCACTTCTTTCTGGGTTTTATTTTCGGATATTTCACTTTTCGCCATAGTGTTCAATGCGCTGCAAAATATCATATTTTCATTTTTACAGGACCAGTGTTCAAAGACTGCCTTATGAGAAAATAGGTATAACTCCCTGAGTGAAATGAACACATCACAAAGTTGTATCTTGGAGAGTTACTCTCCAGTTTTTATCTGAAGATATTTCCTATGTCCCCACTGGCCCGAATATGCTTCGGAATGTCTCTTCTCGAATCCGTCCATGACGCAATTTCAAAACTGCATAATAGAAAGAAAGTTTTATCTATGTGAGATGAATACACATATCTATCGCAAAGCAGTTTCACAGAAAGTTTCTTTCCAGTTTGTCTGAGGATATTTCCTTTTTCATCATAGCCGTCCATATATTCCCGAATGGCCCCTGATAGCGTTTTCTCCAAACGGGATGCCCCATTATTCTATGAAAAGAAAAGTATAACTCCATGAGTGGAATGCACACGTCACAAAGCAGATCTTCGGAAATCTTCTATCCAGTATCTATCTGAAGATATTTCCATTTTCACCGTAAGCCTCAAAGTGTTCCAATTATCCCTTAGCTGACTAACCAAAAACCGTGTTAGAATACAGCTCAATGAACACAGAAGCTTATCTGTGCGAGTGCACTTCATGTGACCTAGAGCAGTTTCACAGAACGTTTCCTTCTGGTTTTTATCGCAGTATATTTCTTTTTCAGCATATTCTTAAGAGCATTCCCAAATGTTCTTTCTCAGTTTCCAAAGAAACAGTGATTTCAAACTGCTCAAATCAAAGAATTATTTAACTCTATGAGATGAATACAAGTATCACAAATCAGTTGCTCAGAAAACTTCTCTCCAGTTTTCATCAAAAGACGTTTCCTTTCTTACCACAAGCCTCCGGGCGCCACTTAATATCAGTTCACAGATTCCTAAAAGACAGAGTTTCCAAACTGGGCAACGTAGTGTAAGATTTAACTCTGTGAAATGAATGCACATATCAGAGAGCAGTTTCTTTGAACGCTTCTTTCTGGGTTTTATTTCTGGATATTTTACTTTTTGCCATAGTCTTCAATGCGCTGCAAAGTATCACTTTTTCAGTTTTACAGGAACAGTGTAAAACTGCTAAATAAATGTTTCCTTTTTACAGGAGCAGTGTTCAAACAGTGCCTTATGAGCAAAGAGGTATAACCCCTGAGTGGAATGCACACATCACAAAGCACTTTCTCAGAAACCCTCTCTCCAGTTTTTATCTAAAGATATTTCCTTTTTCACCATAGGACTGAATGTGCTCCTGAATTTTCCTTCGTGAATCCGTCCATGACAGAGTTTCCAAACTGCATAATACAAAGAAAGTTTTATCTATGTGGGAGGATAAATATGTATATCACAAAGCAGTTTCACAGAAAGCTTCTTTCCAGTTTTTGTCTGAGGATATTTCCTTTTTCACAATAACCATACATGTACTCCAGATTGTCCCTTGGTAGCTTTTTCTCCAAAAGATATTCCCAAATCTTCTCTGAAAAGAAAGGTATAACTCTGTGAGTGAAATGTACACGTCACAAAACAGCTCCCCTGAAAGCTTCTCTCCAGTTTCTATCTGAAGATATTTCTGTTTTCACCATAAGCCTCATAGCACTCCTGAATATCCCTTCGCAGACTAAACAAAGCAGTCTCACAGAAAGCTTGCTTCTGTTTTTCCTCTGAGGGTATTTCTTTTTCAGCATATTCTAATGAGCATTCCGAAATGTCCTTTCTCTTGTTCCACAGAAACAGTGATTTCAAACTCTTCAATCCAAAGGATGGTTTAACTCTATGAGGATAATACACACATCACAAAGCAGCTACTCAAAAAGCTTCTCTCCAGTTTTCGACGGAAGGCATTTCCTTGCTCACCACAGGCCTCTGAGAGCAACATAATATCCCATTGCAGATTCCTCAAAGACAGAGTTTCTAACTGGGTAATGTAGATTAAGCTTTAACTCTGTGAAATGAATGCACATATCAGAGAGCAGTTTCTTGGAACGATTTTTTCTGAGTTTTATTTGAGAATATTTCACTTTTTGCCATAGTCTTCAATGTGCCTCACAATATCACTTTTTCGGTTTTACAGGAACAGTGTTCAAACACTGCTTTATGAGAAAAGTGGTATAACTCCCTGAGTGGAATGCACGCATCACAAAGTAGTTTCTCAGAAAGCTCTCCAGTTTTTATCTGAAGATATTTCCATTTTCAGCATAGGCCTGAATGTACTCCAAATGTCTCTTTGCAGATCCGTCAATGACAGAGTTTCCAAGCTGCGTAATGTAAAGAAAGCTTTATCTATGTGAGATTAATAAATATAGCGAAAGCAAATTCACAGAAAGCTTCTTTCCAGTTTTTATCTGAAGATATTTCCTTTTTCACCATAGTCCAGAATATTCTCCTGATTGTCCCTTCGTGGATCCGTCCATGAGAGAGTTTCCAATCTGTGTAATGTAAAGAAAGCTTTATCTATGTGAGAAGAATACACATATCACAGAGTAGTTTCACTGAAAGATTCTTTCCAGATTTCATCTGAGGTATTTCCCTTTTCGTCATATTTGTCAATTTGCCCGTGAATATCCCTTGGCACCTTTTCCTCCAAAAGGGTTTCCCCGATGCTGTATGAGAAAAGAGGTATTATACTGTGAGTGGAATGCACACGTCATGAAGCAGTTCCTCTTAAAGCTTCTCTCCAGTTTCTATCTGAAGATATTTCCTTTTTCACCATAAGTCTCAAAGCGCTTCCGAATATCCCTTCAAATGCTAAACATAAACAGTGATAGTGAACTTTTGAATGACAAGAGAACCTTAACCGAACAAGAGGAATTCACACGACACATAGCGGTTTCACAGAAAGCTTCCTTCTGGTTTCTATCTGAGGATATTTCTTTCCCCATATTCTAAGGAGCGTTCCCAAATGTCCTGCCTCAGATCCCATAGAAACAGTGATTTCAAACTGCTCAATCCAAAGACTGATTTAACTCTATGAGATGAATATACACATCACAAAGCAGTTGCTCAGAAAGCTTCTCTCCAGTTTCCACGGAAGACATTTCCTTGCTCACCACAGGCCTTCGGGGGGCAATTAATATCCCTTTACAGATTCCTCAAGAGAGAGTTTCCAAACTAGACAACATAGAGCAAACTTTATCTCTGTGAAATAAATGCACATATAAGGAAGCATTTTCTTAGAATGCTTCTTTCTGGATTTTATTTGAGGATAGTTTACTTTTGGCCATACTCTTTAAAGTGCTCCGAAATATCACTTTTTCGGTTTTAGAGGAACAATGTTCAAACACTGCCTTATGAGAAAAGAGGTATAACTACCTGAGTGGAATGCACACATTACAAAGCAGTTTCTCAGAGTTTCTCTCCTGTTTTTATCTGAAGATATTTCCTTTTTCACCATAATCCTGAATGTGCTTCTGAATGTCCCCTCATGGATCAGTCCATGACGGAGTTTCCGACTGCGTAATGTAAAGAAAGCTTTAGCTATGTGAGATGAATAAACATAGCAAAAAACAGATTCACACAATGTTTGTTTCCAGTTTTTATCTGAAGACATTTCCTTTTTCACCAGAGTCCTGAATGTGCTCACGAATGTCCGTTCGCCGGTCAGTCCATGACTTAGTTTCCAAGTTGTGTAACATAAAAAAGCTTTATGTATGTGAGATTAATACACATAGCTAAAAACAGGTTCATGGAAAGTTTCTTTGCCCTTTTTATCTGATGACATTTCCTTTTTTATCCTAGTCCTGAATATGCTCCTGAGTGCCCCTTTGCGGAATCATCCATGACAGAGTTTCCAAGCTGCATAATGTAAAGAAAGCTTTATCTGTGTAAGATGAATACACATAGCATAGAGCAGTGTCACAGAAAGCTTTTTTTCTCTTTTTGTCTGAGGCTATTTCCCTTTTCAACACAGGCGTCAACATGCTCCTGAATATACCTTGGTACCTTATTCTCCAAAACGGCTTCCCCGATGCCGTATGAGAACAGAGGTATAACATTGTGAGTGGAATGCACACGTCACAAAGCATCTCCTCAGAAAGCTTCTCTCCAGTTTGTATCTGAACGTATTTCCTTTTTCACTGTAAGCCTCAAAGCGCTCCTGAATATCCCTTCACACGCTAAAGAAAAACAGTGTTAGAAAACTGCTCAGTCAAAGAGAAGATTAACTGAGCGAGAGGAATTCACACCACATATAGCAGTTTCACAGAAAGCTTCCTTCTGGTTTTTATCTGAGGATATTTCTTTCTCCATATTCTAAAGAGCGTTCCCAAATGTCCTTTCTCAGGTTCCACAGAAAGAGTGATTTCAAACTGCTCAATCCAAAGAATGATTTAACTCTATGAGAAAAATCTACACATTACAAAGCAGTTGTTCAGAAAGCTTCTCTTGAGTTTTCAACGGATGACATTTCCTTGCTTGCCACAGGCCTCCAGTCGCGACTTAATATCCTTTTGCAGAATCCTCAAAGATAGACTTTCCAAACTGGGAAATGTAGAGTTAGCTTTATCTCTCTGTAATGAATGCACATGGCAGAGAGCAGTTTCTTGGATCCCTTCTTTCTGGGTTTTATTTCAGGATATTTCACTGTTCGCCATAGTCTTCCATGCACTCTGAAATATTACATTTTCAGTTTTACAGGGAGACTACTAAAGCATTGCCTTATGAGAAAACAGGTATAATTCCCTGTGTGGAATGCACACATCTCAAAGCAGTTTCTCAGAAAGCTTCTATCCACTTTTTATCTGAAGATATCTCCTTTTCCAGCGTAGGCCTGAATGTACTCCCGAATGTCCCTTCGTGGATGGGTCCATGACGGAGTTTCCAAACTGCCTAATATAAGGAAAGTTTTATCTATGTGAGATAAATAAACATATCTATCACAAAACAGTTTCACTGAAATCTTTCCAGTTTTTGTCTGAGGATTTTTTTTCACCATAGCCGTCCATATATTCCTGAATGTCCCTTGGTAACTTTTTCTCCAAAAGGGATTCTCCAATCCTTTATGAGTAGAAAGGTATAATTCTGTGAGTGGAATGTAAACGTCACAAAACAGCTCCTCGGAAAGCTTCTCTCCAGTTTCTATCTGAAGATATTTCCTTTTTCACCATAAGCATCAAAAGCTACCAAATATCCCTTCGCAGATTAAACAAAAACAGTGTTAGACTACTGCTCAATGAAAAGCGAAGCTTAACAGTGTGAGCAAAATTCACGCGACACAGAGCAGTTTCACAGAAAGCTTCCTTCTGGTTTCTATCTGAGTTTGTTACTTTTTGAGGGTATTCCAAAGAGCGTTCCCAAATATCCTTTCTCAGATACAACAGAAACAGTGATTTCAAACTGCTCAATCCAAAGAATGATATAACTCTATGAGATGAATACAAACATCACAAAAGAGTTGCTCAGGAATCTTCTCTCCAATTTTCAACGGATCATTTCCTTGCTTGCCACAGGCCTCCGGTTGCCACTTAATATCCTTTTACAGAATCCTCAAAGACAGACTTTCCAAACTGGAAAATGTAGAGTAAGCTTTAACACTGTGAAATGAATGGACATGTCAGAGAGCAGTTTCATGGAATGCTTCTTTCTGGTTTTATTTGATGAGATTTCAGTTTTCACCATAGTCTTCAATGTGCTCGGAATATCACTTTTTTTTGATTAACAGGAACAGTGTTCAAACAGTGTCTTATGAGAAGAAAGGTATAATTCCCTGAGTGGAATGCACACATCACCAAGCAGTTTCTCAGAAATCTTCTCTCTAGTTTTTATCTGACGATATTTCCTTTTAAACCGTAGGCCGGAATGTGATCCCAAATATCCCTTCCTGGATCCATCCATGATGGATGTTCCAAGCTGCATAATATAAAGGAAGTTTTATCTATGTGAGGTGAATAAACATATCTATCACAAAGCAGTTTCAGAGAAAGCTTCTTTCCAGTTTTTGTCTGAGGATATTTCCTTTTCCACCATAGCCATCCGTATACTCCCGAATGTCATTTCGTGGCTTTTTGAATGCTTCTCTCCAGTTTTTATCTGAAGATATTTCCATTTTCACTATAGTCCTGAATGTGCTCCCGAATGTCCCTTCACGGATCCGTCCGTGACAGAGTTTCCAAGCTGCGTAATGTAAAGAAAGCCTTGTCTATGTGAGGTGAATAAACTTAGCAAAAAACAGATTCACAGAAATCTTCCTTCCAGCTTTTGTCTGAGGATATTTCCTTTTTCACCATAGCCGTCCATATCCTCTTGAATGTCCCTTGATAACTTTTTCTCTAAAAGGGATTCCCCAATCCTTTATGAGAAGAGAGGTGTAACTCTGTGAGTGAAATGCATTGGTCGGGTGTGGTGGCTCAAGCCTGTAATCCCAGCACTTTGGGAGGC
>NW_012101330.1:12764-40959 GCF_000951045.1 Mandrillus leucophaeus | reverse complement strand
TTCTCAATATTCTAAAGAGTGTTCCCAAATGTTCTTCCTCAGATTCCACAGAAACAGTGATTTCAAACTGCTTCATCCAAAGGATGATTTCACTCTAGGAGATGAATACACACGTCACAAAGCAGTTGCTCAGAAAGCTTCTCTCCAGTTTTCAACTTAAGACATTTCCTTGCTCAACAGAGGCCTCTGGGTGCCACTATATATAATTTTGCATATTCTTCAAAGACAGAGTTTCCAAACTGGGCAATGTAGAGTAAGCTTTAACTCTGTGAAGTGAATGCACATATCAGAGAGCAGATTCTTGCAACACTTCCTTCTGGGTTTTATTTGAGGACAGATTACTTTTCCCCATAGTCTTCAATGCACTCTGAAATATAACTTTTTTGGTTTTACAGGAACAGTGTTAAAACACCGCCTTATGAGAAAAGAGGTATAACTCCCTGAGTGAGTGGAATGCACACATCACAAAGCAGTTTCTCAGAAAACTTCTCCCCGGTTTTTATCTGAAGATATTTCCATTTTCACCATAGGCCTGAATGTGCTCCCAAATGTCCCTTCGTGCTTCCGTCCATGACTGAGTTTCCAAGCTGTGTAATGTAAAGAAAGCTTTATCTACGTGAGATGAATAAACACAGCACAGAGCAGTTTCACAGAAAGCTTCTTTCCAGCTTTTCTCTGAGGCTATTTCCCTTTTCACCATATTCGTCAATATGCTCTCAAATATCCCTTGGTACCATTTTGTCCAAAAGGGTTTCCCCAATACTGTATGAGAAGAGAGGTAGAACACTTTGAGTGGAATGCACATGTCACAAAGCAGTTAATCAGAAAGCTTCTCTCCAGTTTCTATCTGAACATATTTCCTTTTTCACCGTAAGCCTCAAAGCACTCCCGAATATCCCTTTGCATGCTAAACATAAATCGTGTTTGAAAACTGCTGAATGAAAAGAGAAGCTTAACTGAGCAAGAGGGATTCACAAAACACAGAGCATTTTCGCAGAAAGCTTCCTTCTGCTTTTTATCGGAGGGTATTTCCTTCTCCATAATATAAAGAGCATTCCCAATGTCCTTCCTCAGATTCCACAGAAGCAGTGATTTCAAGCTCCTCTCTCCGAAGAATGGTTTATCTCTATGATATGAATACACATCTCAAAAAGCAGTTGATCATAAAGTTTCTCTCCCGTTTTCATTGGAAGACAATTCCTTGCTCACCACAGGCCTCGGGTGCCACTAAATATTCCCTCACAGATTCCTCAAAGGCAGAATTTCCAAGTTGGGCAATGTAGAGTAAGCTTTAAATCTGTGAAATGAATGCACATATCAGAGAGCAGTTTTTTGGTACGCTTCTTGCTGGGTTTTATTTGAGGATATTTCACTTTTCAGCATAGTCTTCAATGATCTCCGAAATATCACTTTTTCAGTTTTACAGGAGAAGTGTTCAAACACTGCCTTATGAGAAAAGAGGTATAACTCCCTCAGTGGAATGCACACATCACACAGCAATTTCTAAGAAAGCTTCTCTCAATTTTTATCTGAAGATATTTCCTTTTTCACCATAGGCCTGAATGTGCTCCCGAGGGTCCGTTCACCGATGCGTCCATGATGGAGTTTCCAAACTGCGTAACATAAAGAAAGTTTTATCTCTGTGAGATGAATAAACATATCTATCACAAAGCAGTTTCACACAAAGCTTCTTTCCAGTGTTTGTCTGAGGATATTTCCTTTTTCACCATTGCCATCCATATACTCCCCAATGCCCCTTGGTGACTTTTTCTCCAAAAGAGTTTCACCAATCCTCTAAGCGAAGAAAAGTATGTCTCTGTGAGTGAAATGCACACGTGACAAAGCCCCTCCTCGGAAACTACTCTCCAGATTCTGTCTGAAGATATTTCTGCTTTCACCATAAGCCTCAAGGTGCTAACGAATATCCTTTCGCAGACTAAACAAAAACAGTGTTAGAATACTGCTCAATGAAAAGAGAAGCTGAACTCAGTGAGTGGAATTCGAACGACACAGAGCATTTCACAGAAAGCTTCCTTCTGTTTTTTATCTGAGGGTATTACTTTTACAGCATATTCTAAAGAGCATTCCCAAGTATCCTTTCTCACTTTCCACAGAAACAGTGAATTCAAACTGCTCAATCCAAGAATGATTTAACTCTATGAGATGAATGCACACATCACAAAGAAATTGCTCAGAAAGCTTCTTTCCACTTTTCAACGGAAGACATTTCCTTGCTCACCTCAGGCCTCCTGGTGCCACTTAATATCCCTTCGTAGATTTCTCAAAGACAGAGTTTCAAAATTGGGCAATGTCGAGTAAGCTTTAACTCTTAGAAATGAATGCACACACAGGAGAATAGCTTCTTGGACCGCTTCTTTCTGGGTTTTATTTGAGGATAGTTCAATTTTCATCATAGTCTTCAATGTGCTCTGAAATATCACTTTTAGGTTTTACAGGAAACGTGTTCAAACACTGCCTTATGACAAAAGAGGTAAAACTCCTTGAGTCGAATGCACATATCACAAAGCAGTTTCTCAGAATGCTTCACTCCAATTTTTATCTGAAGATATTTCCATTTTCAAAATAGTCCTGAATGTGCTCCCAAATGTCCCTTCACGGATCCGTCGATGACAGAGTTTCCAAGCTGTGTAATGTAAAGAAGGCTTTATCTTTGTGAGACGAATAAACATAGCAAACAGCAGATTCACAGAGATCTTCCTTCCAGCTTTTGTCTGAAGATATTTCCTTTTTCACCATAGTGGTCCATGTACTCCTGAATGTCCCTTGGTAGCTTTTTCTCCAAAAGGGATTCCCCAATCCTTTATGAGAAGAGAGGTATAACACTGTGAGTGCAATGCACAGGTCACAAAGCCGTTCCTCGGAAAACCTCTCTCCATTTTCTATCTGAACATATTTCCTTTTACATCGTAAGCCTCAAGGCACTCCCAAATATCCGTTCGCACGCTAAGCATAAACAGTGTTAGAAAAGTGCTCAATGAAAAGAGAAGCTTAACTGAGTGAATGGAATTCAGACGACATATAGCAGTTTCACAGAAAGCTTCCTTTTGGATTTTACCTGAGGATATTTCTTTCTCCAAATTCTAAAGAGCATTCCCAAATGTCCTTCCTCAGATTCCACAGAAACAGTGATTTCAAACTGCTCCTTCCAATGGATGATTTAACTCTATGAGATGAATACAACTGTCACAACGCAGTTGCTCAGAAAGATTCTGTCCAGTTTTGAAAGGAAGACATTTCCTTGCTCAACACAGGCCCCTGGGCGCCACTTAATATAACTTCGCAGATTCCTCAAAGACAGACTTTCCAAACTGAGCAATATAGAGTAAGCTTTAACTCTGTGAAGTGAATACACATATCAGAGAGCAGTTCCTTGGAATGATTCTCTGTGAGTTTTATTTGAGGATATTTCCCTTTTCGCCATAGTCTTCAATGCACTTTGAAATATAACCTTTTTGGTTTTACAGGAAGAGTGTTCAAACACAGCCTTATGAGAAAAGAGGTATAACTCCGTGAGGGTAATAAACACATCACAAAGCAGTTTCTCAGAAAATTTCTCTCCATTTTTAATCTGAAGATATTTCCTATTTCATCATAGGCCTGAATGTGCTCCTGAACGTCCCTTCACAAATCCGTCCATGGCGATGTTTTCAAAATGTGCTATGGAAAGAAAGTTTTATCTATGTGAGATGAATAAACATGTCTATCACAAAGTAGTTTCACAGAAAGCTTCTTTCCAGGTTATGTCTGAGGATATTTCCTTTTTCACCATAGCCATCCATACACTCCTGAATGTCCCCTGGTAACGCTTTCTCCAAAAGGCATTTCTCATTCCTCTATGAGAAAAAAAAGTATAACTCTGTGAATGGAATGCACACATCACAAAGCAGCTCCTCGGAAATCTTCTCTCCAGTTTCTATCTGAAGGTAATTCCGTTTTCACCATAAGCCTCAAAGCACTCCCGAGTATCCTTTAGTTGACAAAACTAAAACAGTGTTAGAATACTGCTCAATGAAAACAAAAGCTCAACTGTTCGAGGGGAATTCACATGACACAGAGCAGTTTCACAAAAGCTTCCTTCTGATTTTTATCGGTGGGTATTTCTTTTTCAGCATATTCTTAAGAGCATTCCCAAATGTCCTTTCTCAGATTCCACAGAAACAGTGATTTCAAACTGCTCAATCCAAAGAATGATTTAACTCTATGAGATGAATACACACATCACAAAGCCATTGCTCAGAAAGCTTCTCTCCAGTTTTCAACGAAGACATTTCCTTGCTCACCACAGGCATCTGGTTGCCACTTAATATCCCTTTGCAGAATAATCAAAGACAGACTGCAAATATCACTTTTTTAGTTTTATAGGAACAGTGTTCACACAGTGCCTTATGAGAAGAAATTTATAACTCCCTGAGTGGAATGCAAACATCGCCAAGCAGTTTCTCCGAAAGCTTCTCTCCAGTCTTTTTCTGACGTTATTTACTTTTTCACCATACACCCGAATGTGATCCCAAATATCCCTTCACGGATCCATCCATGACGTAGTTTCCAAGCTGCGTAATGGAAAGAAAGCTTTATCTATGTGAGATGAATAAACATAGCAAAAAGCAGATTCACACAATGCTTGTTTCCAGTTTCTATCTGAAGATATTTCCTTTTTCACCATAGTCCAGAATGTTCTCAAAAATATCCCTTCACGGATCCGTCCATGACACAGTTTGCAAGCTGCATAATGTAAAGAAAGATTTATCTATGTGAGAAGAATACACATATCACAGAACAGTTTCATAGAAAGCTTCTTTCCAGTTTTTGTCTGAGGCTCTTCCTCTTTTCACCATAGGCTTCTATATGCTCCTAGATATCCCTTGATACCTTGTTCTCCAAAAGAGTTTCCCCAATGCTGTATGAGAAGAGATGTAAAATACTGTCAGTAAAATGCACATGTCACAAAGCAGTTCCTCGGAAAGCTTCTCTCCAGTTTCGGTCTAAAGATATTTCCTTTTTCAGCATAACCTCAAAGCGCTCCCGAATATCCCTTCACACACTAAACATAAACAGGGTTAGAAAACAGCGCAATGAAAACTGAGGTTTAACCGAGTGAGAGGAATTAAGACGAAACAGAGTAGATTCACAGAAAGCTTCCTTCTGGATTTTACATGAGGATATTTCTTTCTCCATATTTTAAGGAGAATTCCCAAATGTACTTCCTTAGATTCCACAAACACAGTGATTTCAAAGTGCTCAATACAAAGAATAGTTTAACTCTATGAGATGAATACAATATCACAAAGCAGTTGCTCAGAAAGCTTCTCTCCAATTTTCATCAGAAGACGTTTCCTTGCTCATCACAAGCCTCCAGGCGCCACTTAATATCAATTCATAGGTTCCTCAAAGACAGAGTTTCCAAACTGGGCAACGTAGAGTAAGCTTTAAATCTGTGAAATGAATGCACATATCAGAGAGCAGTTTCTTGGAACTCTTCTTTCTGGGCTTTATTTGAGGATATTTCACTTTTCACCATAGATTTTCATGCATTTGTACATATTACTTTTTCAATTTTACAGGAACAGTGTTCAAACACTGCCTTATGAGAAAAGAGGTATAAATCCCTGAGTTAAGTGCACACATCACCAAGAAGTTTCTCAGAAAACTTCTATCCAGTTTTCATCTGTAGACATCTCCTTTTCCACCGTAGGCCTGAATGTGTTCCCGAGTGTCCCTTTGCGAATTCGTCCATGATGGCGTTGCAAAACTGCGTAAAAGAAGGAAAGCTTTATCTATGTGAGATGAATAAACATATCTATCACAAACCAGTTTCACAGAAGGCTTCTTTCCAGTTTTTGTCTGATGATATTTCCTTTTCCACCATAGGCATCCATATACTGTCGAATGTCCCATGGTAACTTTTTCTACAAAAGGGATTCCCCAATCCTCTATGAGAAGAAAAGTATAACTCTGTGAATGGAATGCACACATCACAAAGAAGCTCCTCAGAAATATTCCCTCCAGTTTCTATCTGAAGATATTTCCATTTTCAACATAAGCCTCAAAGTGCTCCAGAGTATCCCTTAGCTGGCTAAATTAAAACAGTGTTAGAATACTGCTCAGTGAAAACGGAAGCTTAACTGTGCGAGTGGCATTCACATGACACAGAGCACTTTCACAGAAAGCTTCCTTCTGGTTTTTATCGGAGGGTATTTCTTTTTCAGCACATTCTTAACAGCGTTCCCAAATGTCCTTTCTCAGGATCCACAGAAAGAGTGATTTCAAACTGCTCAATCCAAAGAATGATTTAACTCTATAATATAAATCCACACATCACAAAGCAGTTGCTCAGAAAGCATCTCTCCAGTTTTCAACGGAAGACATTTCCTTACTCACCACAGTACCCGGTCGCCACTTAATATCCCTTTGCAGAATCTTCAAAGACAGAATTTTCAAACTGGGCAATGTAGAGTAATCTTTAACTCTCTGAAATTAATGCACATGTCAGAGAGCAGTTTCTTGGAATGCTTCTTTCTGGGTTTTATTACAGGATATTTCACTTTTCACCATAGTATTCCACACACTCTGAAATATTACTTTTTCGGGTCTATAGGAACAGAGTTCAAACACTGTGTTATGAGACAAGAGGTATAAATCCCTGAGTGGAATGCACACATCACAAAGCAGTTTCTCAGAAAGCTTCTATCCAATTTTCATCTGAAGATATCTCCTTTTTCACCGTAGGCCTGAATATACTCCTGAACGCTCCTTCACGGATCCATCCATGATGGAGTTTCCAAACTGTGTAATATAAGGAAAGTTTTATCTATGTGAGATGAGCAAAGGTATCTATCACAAAGCAGTTTCACAGACATCTTCTTTCCAGTTTTTGTCTGACAATATTTCTTTTTGCACCATAGCCATCCCCATAGTCCCGAATGTCCATTGGTAGCTTTTTCTCCAAAGGCATTCACCAATCCTCTATAAGAAGAAAGGTATAATTCTGTGAGTGAAATGCACACGTCACAAAGCAGTTCCTCGGAAAGTTTCTCTCCAGTTTCTATCTGATCATATTTCCTTTCTCACTGTAAGACTCAATGCATTTCCGAATATCCCTTTACACGCTAAACATAAACAGTGTTAGAAAACCTTTCAATGAAAAGGGAAGCTTAACTCAGCAAGAGGAATTCACACGACACATATCAGTTTCACAGAAAGCTTCCTTCTGGTTTTCATCTGAGGATATTTCTTTCTCTATATTCCAAAGAGCGATCTCAAATGTCCTTCCTGAGATACCACAGAAAAAGTTATTTCAAACTGCTCAATCCAAAGAATGGTTTAACTCCATGAGATGAATGCACACATCACAAAGCACTTGCTCAGAAAGCTTCTCTTCAGTTATCATGGGAAGACATTTCCTTGCTCACCACATATCTCTGGGGCAGTTATCATGGGAAGACATTTCCTTGCTCACCACATGTCTCTGGGGCACAATTAGACATCCCTTTGCTTATTACACAAAGACCGAGTTTGCAAACTGGGCAATGTAGACGACGCTTTATTTCTGTGAAGTGAATGCACATATTAGAGAGCAGTTTCCTGGAACCCTTCTTTCTGGGTTTATTTCAGGATATTTCACTTTTCACCACACTCTTCCATGTGCTGCAAAATATCACTTTTTCAGTTTTACAGGAACAGTGTTCAAACCCTGCCTTATGAGAAAAGAAGTAAAACTCCTTGAGTGGAATGCACACATCACAAAGCAGTTTCTCACAAAGCTTCTCTTCAGTTTTTGACTGAAGATATCTCCTATATCCCCACAGGCCTGAATGTGCTCCCGAATGTTCCTTCGCAAATCCGTCCATGACGCAGTTTCAAAACTACGTAATAGAGAGAAAGTTTTATCTATGTGAGATGAATAGACATATCTATCACAAAGCAGTTACACAGAAAGCTTCTTTCCAGTTTTTGTCTGAATATATTTCCTTTTATACCGTAGCCATCCATATACTCCCAAATGTCCCCTGATAGGTTATTCTCCAAAAGGGATTCCGCTATCCTATATGAGAAGAAAAGTAAAACACTGTGAGTGAAATGCACACGTCACAAAGCAGTTCCTCGGAAATCTTCTCTCCAACATCTATCTGAAGATGTTTCCATTTTCATCATAAGCCTCAAAGCGCTCCCGAGTATCCCCTAGCTGACTAACCTAAAACAGTGTTAGAACACTGCTCAATGAAAACAGAAGCTTAACTGTGTGAAGGGAATTCACATGACCTAGAGTAGTTTCACAGAAAATTTCCTTCTGATTTTTATCAGAGGATATTTCTTTTTCAACATATTCTTATGAGCGTTCCCAAATGTCCTTTCTCAGGTTCCACAAAATCATTGATTTCAAGCTGCTCAAACAAAAAATGATTTAACTGTATGAGATGAATACACACATCACAAAGCAGTTGCTCAGAAAACTTCTCTCCAGTTTTCATCGGAAGATGTTTCCTTTCTCACCACAAGCCTCCGGGCGCCACTTAATATCACCTCACAGACTCCCCAAAGACAGAGTTTACAACCTGGGCAAGGTAGTGTGAGCTTTAACTCTTGAAATAAATGCACACATCACGGAGCAGTTTCTTGCAACGCTTCTTTCTAGGTTTTGTTTCCGGATTTTCAATTTTCGCCGTAGTCGTCAATGCGCTGCAAAATATCACTCTTTCAGCTTTTCAGGAACACTGTTCAAACCCTGCCTTATGAGAAAAGAGGTATAACTCACTGAGTGGAATGCACACATCACAAAACAGTTTCTCAGGAAGCTTCTCTCTAGTTTTTATCTGAAGATATTTCCTTTTTCAACTTAGGCCTGAATGTGCTCCCGAATGTCCCTTCGCGAATCCGTCCATGACGCAGTTTCAAAACTGCGTAATAGAAAGAAAGTTTTATCTATGTGAGATGAATAAATGTATCCATCATAAAGCAGTTTCACAGAAAGCTTCTTTCCAGTTTTTGTCTGAGGATATTTCCTTTTTCACCATAGCCATCCATATACTTCCGAATGTCCCCTGGTAGTGTTTTCTCCAAATGGGATTCCCCAGTCCTATCTGAGAAGAAAAGTATAACTCTGTGAGTGGAATGCACACATCACAAAGCAGCTCCTCGCAAATCTTCTCTCCAGGATCTATCTGAAGATATTTTCATTTTCACCGTAAGCTTCAAAGTGCTCCCCAGTATCCCTTAGCTGATTAACCTAAAACAATGTTAGAATACTGCTCAATGAAAACAGAAGCTTAACTGTGTGAGTGAAATTCACGTGACCTAGAGCAATTTCACAGAAAGTTTCCTACTGGTTTTATCGGAGGGTATTTTCTTTCAGCATATTCTTAAGAGCGTTTACAAATGTCCTTTCTCAGGATAAACAGAAACAGTGATTTCAAACTGCTAAATCCTAGAGTGATTTAACTCTATGAGATGAAAACACACATCACAAAGCAGTTGCTCTGCAATATTCTCTCCAGTTTTCATCGGAAGACGTTTCTTTCTCACCACAAGCCCCCAGGCGCCACTTAATATCCCTTCACAGATTCCTCAAAGACAGAGTTTCCAAACTGGGCAACGTAGTGTAAGCCTTAACTCTCTGAAATGAATGCACACGTCAGAGAGCAGTTTTTTAGAACAATTTTTTCTGGGTTTTATTTCAGAATATTTCACTTTTCTCCATAGTCTTCAATGTGCTGCAAAATAACACTTTTTCTGTTTTACAGGAACAGTGTTTAAACACCGCCTTACGAGAAAAGAGGTATAACTCCCTGAGTGGAATGCACACATCACAAAGTAGTTTCTCAGAAAGCTTCTCTCCAGTTTTTATCTGAAGTTATGTCCTATTTCCCCACAGGCCTGAATGAGCTCCCGAATGCCCCTTCACAAATCCGTCCATGATGCAGTTTCAAAACTGCATAATATATAGAAAGTTTTATCTGTGTGAGACGAATACACATATCTTTCACAAAGCAGTTTCACAGAAAGCTTCTTTCCAGTTTTTGTCTTAGGATAATTCCTATTTCACCATAGTCGTCCATATACTCCTGAATGTCCTTTGGTAGCTTTTTCTCCAAAAGAGATTCCCCAATTCCCTAGTGAAGAAAAGTATATCTCTGTGAGTGGAATACATATGTTACAAAACAGCTCCTCGGAAAGCTTCTCTCCAGTTTCCATCTGAAGGTATTTCCTTTTTTACCATAGGTCTGAAAGTGTTCCCGAATATCCTTTGCACACTAAACAAAAATAGTGTTAAAATACTGCTCAATGAAAAGAGAAGCTTAACTGTGTGAGCAGAATTCATATGAGAGAGAGCAGTTTCACAGAAAGCTTCCTTCTGTTTTCTATCTGCCATTATTTCTTTTTCAGCAAATTCTAAAGAGCGTTCCCAAATGTCCTTTCTCAGATTCCTCAGAAACGGTGATTTCAAAGTGCTCAATCCAAAGAATGATTTAATTCTATGAGATGAATACAAACATCAGAAAAGAGTGGCTCAGAAAACTTCTCTCCAATTTTCAACGGAAGAGATTTCCTTGCTCACGAGAAGCCTACGGTTGCCACTTAATATCCCTTTGCAGAATCCTCAAAGACAGACTTTCCAAACTGGGAAATGTAAAGTAAGCTTTAACTCTGTGAAATGAATGGACGTGTCAGAGAACAGTTTCCTGGAATGCTTCTTTCTGGGTTTTATTTGGCAATTTTCACTTTTCACCATAGTCTTCAATGTGTTCCTAGTATCACTTTTATAGTTTTACAGGAACATTGTTCAAACAGAGCCCTATGAGAAGAAAGTTATAACTCCCTGAGTGGAATGAAAACATCACCAAACAGTTTCTCAGAAAGCTTCTCTCCAGTTTTTATCTGATGATATTTCCTTTTTCACCATAGGCCCGAATGTAATCCCGAATATCCATTCACAGATACATCCATGACGGAGTTTCCAAGCTGCATAACGTAAAGAAAGCTTTATCTAGGTGAGACGAATAAACACAGCAAAAAGCAGATTCACAGAAAGTTTCTTACCATTCTTCGGAAGATGTTTCCTTGCTCACCACAAGCTTCCGGGCGCCACATAATATCCCTTCACAGATTCTGCAAAGACAGAGTTTCCAAACTGGGCAACATAGAGTAACCTTTACCTCTGTGAAATGAATGCACATATCAGAGAGCAGTTTCTTCGAATGCTCCTTTCTGGGTTTTAATTGAGGATATTTCACTTTTCTCTGTAGTCTTCAATGCGGTCCAATGTACCATAGTTTTACATGAACAGTGTTCAAACACTGCCGTATGAGAAAACAGGTAATACTCGCTAGGTGAAATGCACACACCACAAAACAGTTTCTCAGAAAGCTTCTCTCCAGTTTTTATCTGAAGATATTTCCTTTTTCACCATAGGCAGGAATATGATACTGAATATACCTTTGCGGATCCGTCCATGACGGAGTTTCCATGCTGCGTAAGATAAAGAAAGCTTTATCTATGTGAGATGAATAAACATAGCAAAAAGCAGATTCACCAAAACTTCTTTCCAGTTTTTATCTGAAGATATTTCCTTTTTCAGCACAGTCCTGAATTTGCTCCCGAATGTCCCTTCACGGATCCGTCCATGACAGAGTTTCCAAGCTGCATAATGTAAAGAAAGCTTTATCTATGTGAGATGAATACACATATCACAAATCAGTTCACAGGAAGCTTCTTTCCAGTTTTTATCTGAGGCTAGTTCCTTTTTCACAATGGGCGTCATATGCTCTCAAATATCCCTTGCCACTTTTTCTCCAAAATGTTTTCCCAATACTGTATGAGAACAGAGGTAAAACACTCAGTGGAATGCACACACCACAAAGCAGTTCCTCGGAAAGCTTCTCTCCATTTACTATCTGAAGATATTTCCTTTTTCACTGTAAGTCTGAAAGCGCTCCCTAATATCACATCGCATGCTAAACATAAACAGTAAGAAAACTAGTCAATGCAAGAGAAGCTTAACAGAGAGAGAGGAATTCACAGGACAACACATAGCAATTTCACAGAAAGCAGCCTTCTTGTTTTTATCTGAGGATATTTAGTTTTCCTATTCTAAAGAGCGTTCCCAAATGTCCTTCCTCAGATTCCACAGAAACAGTGATTTCAAACTACTCAATGCAAATAATGGTTTATCTCTATGAGATGAATACATACATCACAAAGCAGTTGCTCAGAAATCTTCTCTCCAGTTTTCTATGGAAGACGTTTCCTTGCTCACCACAGAGCTCTGGGAGCCACTTAATATCCCTTCGCAGATTCCTCAAAGACAGCGTTTCCAAACTGGGCAATGTAAAGTAAGCTTTAATTCTGTGAAATGAATGCACATATCAGAGAGCAGTTTCTTGGAACGCTTCTTTCCGGGTTTTATTTGAGGAGTGTTCTCTTTTCACCTAAGTCTTCAATACGCTACGAAATATCACGTTTTTGGTTTTACATGAAGAGTGTTGAAACACTGCCTTATGAGAAAAGAGGTATATCTCCCTGAAGGAATGCACACATCATAAAGCAGTTTCTCAGAAAGCTTCTCTCCAATTTTTATATGAAGAGATTTCCGTTTTCACCATAGGCCTGAAGGTGCTCCCGAATGTTCCTTTGCAGATCTGTCCATGACGGAGTATCCAAACTGCGTAATACAAAGAAAGTTTTATCTATGTGAGATGAATAAACATATCTTTCACAAAGCAGTTTCCCAGAAAGCTTCTTTCCCGTTTTTGTCGGAGGGTAATTCCTTTTTCACAATAGCCGTCTATATACTCCTGAATGTCCCATGGTAGCTTTTTCTCCAAAAGGGATTCCCCAATCCTCTATGAGAAAAAAAGTACAACTCTGTGAGTGGAATGCACATGTCACAAAGCAGCTCCTCAGAAAGCTTCTCTCTAGTGTTTATCTGAAGATATTTCCACTTTCACCATAAGCCCCAAAGCGCTTCAGAGTATCCCTTCACAGACTACACGCAGCGTTAAAATACTGCTTAATGAAAAGAGAAGCTTAACTGTGTGAGTGGAAGTCACAAGACCAAGAGCAGTTTCACAGAAAGCTTCCTAGTGTTTTTTATCTGAGGGTATTTCCTTTTCAGCATATTCTAAAGAATGTTCCCAAATGGCCTTTCTCAGGCTCCACAGAAACAATGAATTCAAACTGCTCAATCCAAAGAATGATTTAACTCTATGAGATGAATCCATACATCACAAAGCAGTTGCTCAGAAAGCTTCTCTCCTGTTTTCAACGGAAGAAATTTTCTTGCTCACCGCATGCCCCTGGGCACCACTTAATATCTCTTCGCAGATTCCTCAAAGACAGAGTTTCCAAACTGAGCAATGTAGAGTAAGCTTTAATTCTGTGAAATAAATGCACACATCAGAGAGCTGATTCTTGGAATCCTTTTGGGTTTTAATTGAGGATAGTTCAATTTTCATCATAGTCTTCAATGTGCTCTGAAATATCACTTTTTCAGTTTTACAGGAAATGTGTTCAAACACTGCATTATGAGAAAGAGGTATAACTCCCTGAGTGGAATGCACAGATCACAAAGCAGTTTCTCACAAAGCTTCTCTCCAGTTTTTATCTGAGATATTTCCATTTTCAAAATAGTCTTGATTGTGCTTCCAAATGTCCCTTTGCGGATCCGTCCATGACACGGTTTCCAAGCTGTGTAATGTAAACAAAGCATTATCTATGTGAGATAAAAACACGTTTCACAGATGAGTTTCACAGAAAGCTTCTTTCCAGTTTTTGTCTGAGGCTATTTCCTCTTTCACCATAGGCATCATATGCTCCCGAATATCCCTTGCCAGCTTTTTCTCCAAAATGTTTTCCCGAGGCTGTATGAGAACAGAGGTATAACACTCTGAGTGGAATGCACACATCCCAAAGCAGTTCCTCGGAAAGCTTCTCTACATTTTCTATCTGAAGATATTTCCTTTTCCACTGTAAGCCTGAAAGCACTCCCAAATATCCCTTCGCACGCTGAACATAAACAGTATGAAAACTGGTCAATGCAAGAGAAGCTTTACTGAGCGAGAGACATTCACACGACACATAGCAGTTTCACAGAAAGCGTCCTTCTTGTTTTTATCTGAGGATATCTAGTTCTCCATATTCTAAAGAGCATTCCCCTATGTCCTTCCTCAGATTCCACAGAAACAGTGATTTCAAACTGCTCAATCCAAAGAATGGTTTAACTCTCTGAGATGAATACACACATCGCAAAGCAGTCGCTCAGAAAGCTTCTCTCCAGTTTTCAAAGGAAGACGTTTCCTTGCTCGCCACAGACCTTTGGGAGCCACTTAATATCCCCTCGCAGATTCCTCAAAGACAGCGTTTCCAAACTGGGCAATGTAGAGTAAACTTTCATTCTGTGAAATGAATGCACATATCAGAAAGCAGTTTCTTGGAACGCTTCTTTCTGGGTTTTATTTGAGGATGCTTCACTTTTCACCATAGTCTTCAAAGCACTCTGAAATAACTTTTTCATTTTTACAGGAACGGTGCTCAAACACTGCCTTATGAGAAAAGAGGTATAACTCCCTGAGTATAATGCACACATCACAAAGCAGTTTCTCAGAAACCTTCTCTCCAGTTTTTATCTGAAGATATTTCCTTTTTCACCTTAGGCCTGAATGTGCTCAAGAATGTCCTTTTGCAGATCTGTACATGAGGGAGTATACAAACTGCGTACTACAAGGACAGTTTTATCTCTTTGAGATGAATAAACCTATCTATCACAAAGCAGTTTCACAGAAAGTTTCTCTCCAGTTTTTGTCTGAGGATATTTACTTTACCACCATAGCCATCCATGTACTCCCAAATGTCCCTTGGTAGCTTTTTCTTCAAAAGGGTTTCCCCAATCCTCTACGAGAAGAAAGGTATAAATCAGTGAGTGGAATGCACACGTCACAAAGCAGTTCCTCGGAAAGCTTCTCTCCAGTTTCTATCTGAACATATTTGCTTTTCCACCGTAAGCCTTAAAGCAGTCCCGAATATCCCTTCTCAGGGTAAACAGAGTGTTAGAATACTGCTCAATGAAAGGAGAAGCTTAACTGTGTGAGTGGAATTCACATGACATAGAGCAGTTTCACAGAAAGCATCCTTCTGATTTTTATCTGAGGGTATTTCTTTTTCAGCATATTATAAAGAGTGTTCCCAAATGTCCTCTCTCAGATTTCACAGAAACAGTGATTTCAAACTGCTCAATCCAGAAAATGATTTATCTTTATGAGATGAATACACACATCACGAAGCAGTTGCTCAGAAAGCTTCTTCCCAGTTTTCAACAGAAGGCATTTCCTTGCTCACCACAGGCCTCCGGCGTTACTTAATATCCTTTGCTAGATTCCTCAAAGGCAGAGTTTCCAAACTGGGCAATGTAGAGAAAACTTTAGCTCTGTTAAATGAAAACACATATCACAGAGCAGTTTCTTGGAACGCTTCTCTCTGCGTTTTATTTGAGGATATTTCACTTTCCGCCATAGTCTTCAAAGTGCTCAGAAATATCACTTTCTCTGTTTTACAGGAACAGTATTCAAACACTGCCTTATGAGAAAAGAGTTATAACTCCCTGAGTGGAATGCACACATCACAAAGCAGTTTCTCAGAAGCTTCTCTCCAGTTTTTTCTGAAGATATTTCCTTTTTCACCATAGGTAAGAATGTGATCCTGAATATCCCTTCATGAATCCTTCCATGATGGAGTTTCCAAGCTGCATAGTGTAAAGAAAGCTTTACCTGTGTGAGATGAACAAATATAGCAAAAAGCAGATTCACAGAAAGCTTCTATTCAGTTTTTATCTGAATATATTTCCATTTTCACCATAGTCCTGAATGTACTCCCGAATGTCCCTTCGCAGATATGTCCATGACAGAGTTTCCAAGCTGCGTAATGTAACGAAAGCTTTATCTATGTGAGATTAATAAACATAACAAGAAGCAGATTCACAGAAAGCTTCTTTCTAGTTTTTATCTGAAGATATTTCCTTTTTCATCATACTACTGAATATGCTCCCGAATGTCCCATGGCGGATCCTTCCATGACAGAGTTTCCAAGCTGCGTACTGTAAAGAAAGCTTTATCTATGTGAGATGAATACATATATCACAGAGCAGTTACACAGAATGCTTCTTTCCAGTTTTTGTCTGAGGCTGTTTCCCTTTTCACAATAGGCATGAATATGCTCCCGGATATCACTTGGTACCTTTTTCTCCACAAGGGTTTCCCCGATGCTGTATGAGAAGACAGGTATAACACTGTGAGTGGAATGCTCACATCACAAAGCAGTTCCTCGGAAAGCTTCCCTCCATTTTTTATCTGAACATATTTTCTTTTTCACCATAAGCCTCAAAGTGCTCCCGTATATTCCTTCATATGCTACACATGAACAATGTCAGAAAACTGCTCAATGAAAAAAGAAGCTTAACTGAGCGAGAGGAATTCACATGACACACAGTAATTTCACAGAAAGCTTCCTTCTGGTGTTTATCGGAGGATATGTCTTTCTCTATATTCTAAAGATCGCTCCCAAATGTCCCTCCTCAGATTCCACAGAAGCAGTGAATTCAAACTTCTCAGTTCAAAGAATGATTTAACTCTATGAGATGAATACACACATCACAAAGCAGTTTCTCAGAAAGGTTCTCTGCAGTTTTCATCGAAAGACATTTCTTTGCTCACCACAGGCGAACGGGCACCACTTACTATCCCTTCACAGATTTTTGAAAGACAGAATTTGCAAACTGGGCAATGCAGTGTAAGCTTTACCTCTTGAAATGAATGCACACACAAGAGAGCAGCTTCTTGGTACACTTCTTTCTGGGTTTTATTTGAGGATATATCACTTTTCACCATAGTCTTCAATGTGCTCCAAAATATCACTTTTTCATTCTACAGGAATAGTGTTCAAACACTGCCTTATGAGAAAAGAGGTATAACACCCTGAGTGGAATACACACATCACAAAGCAGTTTCTCAGAATGCTTCTCTCCAGTTTTTATCTATATATAATTCCTTTTTCACCATAGGCCTGAAAGCGCTTTCAATTATTCTGTTGTGGATCTGTCAATACCGCCGTTTCCAAACTGCGTAACATAAAGAAAGTTTTATATATGTGAGATGAATAAACACAGCAAAAAGCAGATTCACAGAAAGCTTCTTTCCAGTTTCTATCTGAAGATATTTCCTTTTACACCATAGTCCTGATTGTGCTCCTGAATATCCATTCGCGGATCCACCCATGACAATGTTTCCAAGCTGTGAAATGTAGAGAAAGATTTATTTATGTCAGATCAATACACATATCTAAAAACAGTTTCACAGAATGGGTTTCCTAGGTGCTGTATAAGAAGAGAGGTAGAACACTGTGAGTGGAATGCACACATCAGTAAGCAGCACCTCAGAAAGTCTCTCTCCAGTTTCTATAAGAACATATTTCCTTTTTCACCGTAAGCCTCAAAGTGTTCCCGAATATCCCTATGCACGCTAAACATAAACAGTGTTAGGAAATTGCTTAATGAAAAGTGAAGCTTAACTGGGCGAGTGGAATTCACACGACACAGAGAAGTGTCACAGGAAGCTTGCTTCTGGTTTTTATCTGAAGGTGTTTCCTTTTCAGCCTATTCAAAAGAGCGTTCTCAAATTTCCTTTCTCAGGTTCCACAGAAACAGTGATTTCAAACTGCGCAATCCAAAGAATGATTTAACTCTACAAGATGAATACACATATCACAAAGCAGTTTGTGGAAGCTCAGAATGCTTCTCTCCAGTTTTCAATGGAAGACATTTCCTTGCTCACCACAGGCCTCTGGGCAACACTTAATATTCCTTCGCATATTCTTCAAAGATGTAGTTTCCAACTTGGGCAATGTAGAGTAAGTTTTAACTCTGTGACATGAATACACATATCAGAGAGAATTTTCTTGGAACACTTCTTTCTGGGTTTTATTTGAGAATATTTCACTTTTTGCCGCAGTCCTCAATGCCCTCCGAAATATCACATTTTTGGTCTTACAGGAACAGTGTTCAAACACTGCCTTATGAGCAAAGAGGTAAAACGACTGAGTGGAATGCACACATCACAAAGCACTTTCTCAGAAAGCCTCTCTCCAGTTTTTATCTAAAGATATTTCCTTTTTCTCCATAGGTCTGAATGTGTTCCTGAATTTACATTCGTGGATCCGTCCATGGTGGAGTTTCCAAACTGCATAATATAAAGAAAGTTTTATCTATGTGAGAGAACAAATATGTATATCACAAAGCAGTTTCACAGAAAGCTTCTTTCCAGTTTTTGTCTGAGGATATTTCCTTTTTCACAATAGCCATACAAATACTCCCAAATGTCCCTTGGTAGCCTTTTCTCCAAAAGGGATTCCCAAATCCTCTATGAAAAGAAAGGTATAACTCTGTGAGTGAAATGTACATCACAGAGCAGCTCCTCTGAAAGCTTCTCTCCAGTTTCTATCTGAAGATATTTCCGTTTTCACCATAAGCCTCATAGCGCTCCCGAATATCCCTTTGAAGATGAAACAGAGCAGTCTCACAGAAAGCATCCTTGTTTTTTATCTGAGGGTATTTCTTTTTCAGCATATTCTAAAGAGTGCTCCCAAATGTCCTTTCTCAGGTTCCACAGAAAGTGATTTCAAACTCTTCAATCCAAAGGATGATTTAACTCTATGAGATGAATGCACACATCACAAAGCATCTGCTCAAAAGGATTCTCTCCAGGTTTCAACAGAAGACATTTCCTTGCTCACCACAGGCCTCCGGGAGCCACATAATATTCCATCGCAGATTCTTCAAAGACAGAATTTCCAAACTGGGCAATGTAGAGTAAGCTCTAACTCTCTGAAATGAATGCACATATCAGAACGCAGTTTCTTGGAATGATTCTTTCTGAGGATATTTCACTTTTCGCCATAGTTTTCAATGCGCTCCATAATATCACTTTTTCAGTTTTACAGGAACAGAGTTCAAACATTGCCTTATGAGAAAAACGGTATAACTCCGTGAGTGGAATGCACACATCACAAAACAGTTTCTCAGAAAGCTTCTCTCCAGTTTTTATCTGAAGATATTTCCATTTTCAGCATAGGCCTGAATGTACTCCCAAATGTCCCTTCGCAGATCTGTCCATGGCAAAGTTTCCAAGCTGTGTAATGTAAAGAAAGCTTTATCTATGTGAGACGAATAAACATAGCAAAAAGCAGATTCACAAAGGCCTTCCTTCCAGCTTTTGTCTGAGGATATTTCTTTTTTTCACCTTAGCCATCAGTGTACTCCCGAATGTCCCTTGACAGTTTTTTCTCCAAAAGGGATTCCCCAATCCTTTATTAGAAGAAAGGTATAACACTGTGAGTGAAATGCACAGGTCACAAAGCAGTTCCTCAGAAAGCCTCTCTCCAGTTTCTATCTGAACATATTTCCTTTTACATCGTAAGCCTCAAAGCACTCCCAAATATCCCTTCACTCGCTAAACATAAACAGTGTTAGAAAAGTGCTCAATGAAAAGAGAAGCTTAACTGAGTGAATGGAATTCACATGACACATAGCAGTTTCACAGAAAGCTTCCTTCTGGTTTTTATCTGAGAATATTTCTTTCTCCATATTCTAAAGAGCCTTTCCAAATATCCTTCCTCAGATTCCACAGAAACAGTGATTTCAAACTGCTCCTTCCAAAGGATGATTTAACTCTATGAGATGATTACACCTGTCACAAAGCAGTTGCTCAGAAAGATTCTCTCCAGTTTTCAAAGGAAGACATTGCCTTGCTCAACACAGGCCTCCAGGTGCCCCTTAATATAACTTCGCAGATTCCTCAAGGAGAGGCTTTCCAAACTGGGCAATGTAGAGTAAGCTTTAACTGTGTGATGTTAATACACATATCAGAGAGTAGTTTCTTGGAACGCTTCTTTCTGGGTTTTATTTGAGGACAGGATACTTCCCCATAATCTTCAATGCACTCCAAAATTTAACTTTTTTGGTTTTACAGGAACAGTTCTCAAACACTGCCTTATTAGAAAAGAAGTATAACTCCCTGAGTGGAATGCACACATCAGGAAGCAGTTTCTCAGAAAACTTGTCTCCAGGTTTATCTGAAGATCTTTCCTTTTTCACCATAGGCCTGAATGTGCTCCCGAATGTCCCTTCGTGATTCCATCCATGATGGAGTTTCCAAGCTGCGTAATGTAAAGAAAGTTTTATCTATGTGAGATGAATAAGCATAGCATAAAGCAGATTCACAGAAAGCTTCTTTCCAGTTTTTATCTGAAGATATTTCCTTTTTCACGATAGTCCAGAATTTTCTCCCGAACGCGCCTTCACGAATCCGTCCATGACAGAGTTTGCAAGCTGCGTAATGTAAAGAAAGTTTTATCTATGTGAGATGAATACACATAGCACAGAGCAGTTTCACAGAAAGTTTCTTTCCAGCTTTTCCTTGAGGCTATTTCCCTTTTCACCATATTCGTCAATATGCTCCCAAATATCCCTTGTTATGTTTTTGTCCAAAAGGGTTTCCCTGATACTGTATGAGAAGAGAGGTGCAATATTGTGAGTGGAATGCACACGTCACTAAGCAGTTCCTCGGAAAGATTCTCTCCAGTTTCTATCTGAACATATTTCCTTTTTCACCTTAAGCCTCAAAGCCCTCTCGAAGACCCCTTTGCATGCTACACGTAAACCGTGTTTGAAAACTCCTCATTGAAAAGAGAAGCTTAATTGAGTGAGAGGAATTCACAAAACACAGAACATTTTCACAGAAAGCTTCCTTCTGGGTTTTACCTGACGATATTTCTTTCTCCATATTCTAAAGAGCATTGCCAATATCCTTCCTCAGATTCCACAGAGGCAGTGATTTCAAACTGCTCTATCCAAAGAATGGTTTATCTCTATGAGATGAATACACACATCACAAAGCAGTTGCTCAGAAAGCTTCTGTGCCGTTTTCATCGGAAGACAATTCCTTCCTCACCATAGGCCTTGGGCTCCACTAAATATTCCTTCGCAGATTCCTCAGAGACAGAAATTTCCAAGCTGGGCAATGTAGAGTAACCTTTAACTCTGTGAAATGAATGCACATATCAAAGAGCAATTTCTTGGAATGTTCCTTCCAGGGTTTTATTTGAGGATATTTCACTTTTCGCCATAGTCTTCAATGATCTCCGAAATATCACTTTTTTGGTATTACAGGAACAGTATTCAAACACTGCCTTATGAGAAAAGAGGTATAACTCCCTGAGTGCAATGCACGAATCACACAACAATTTCTAAGAAAGCTTCTCCCAATTTTTTGTCTGAAGATATTTCGTTTTTCACCATAGGCCTGAATGTGCTCCTGAATGTCCCTTTGCCGATCCGTCCATGACGGAGTTTCCAAACCGCATAACATAAAGTTTTATCTATGTGAGATGAATAAACATATCTATCTCAAAGCAGTTTCACACAAAGCTTCTTTCCAGTTTTTCTCTGAGGATATTTCCTTTTTCACCATAGCCATCCATATACTCTCGAATGTCCCTTGGTGGCTTTTTCTCCAAAAGAGGTTCACCAATCCTCTAAGTGAAGAAATGTATATCTCTGTGAGTGGAATGCAGCGTCCCAAAGCAGCTCCTCGGAAAGCTTCTTCCCTGTTTCTGTCTAAAAGTATTTCCATTTCCACTGTAAGCTTCAAAGTGCTAATGAATATCACTTCGCATACTAAACAAAAGCAGTGTTAGAATACTGTTCAATGAAAAGAGAAGTTGAATGTGTGAGTGAAATTTACACGACTGAGAGCAGTTTCAGAGAAAGCTTCCTTCTGGTTTTTATCTGAGGGTATTTCTTTTTCAGCATATGCTAAAGACTGTTCCCAAATGGCCTTTCTCAAGTTCCAAAGAAACAGTGATTTCAAACTGCTCAATCCAAAGAATGATTTAACTCTATGAGATGAATGCACACATCACAAATCAGTTGCTCAGAAAGTTTCTCTCCAGTTTTCAATGGAAGACATTTCCTTGCTCATCACAGGCCTCTGGGCGACACTTAATATCCAATCACAGATTCCTCAAAAACAGTTTCCAAACTGGGCAATGTAGAGTAAGATTTAACTCTGAGAAATGAATGCACATATCAGAGCAGCTTCTTGGAACTCCTCTCTCTGGGTTTTATTTGAGAATAGTTCAATTTTCGCCGTAGTCTTCAATGCGCTCTGAAATATCACTTTTTCAGTTTTACAGGAACCATGTTCAAACACTGCCTTACGAAAAAAGAGGTATAACTCCCTCAGTGCAATGTACACATCACAAAGCAGTTTCTCAGAATGCTTGTCTGCAGTAATTATCTGAAGATATTTCCATTTTCACCAGAGTCCTGAATGTGCTCCCGAATGTCCCTTCACGGATCCATCCATGACAGAGTTTCCAAGCTGTGTAACGTAAAGAAAGCTTTATCTATGTGAAATGAATAAACATATCTATCTCAAAGCAGTTTCACACAAACCTTCTTTCCAGTTTTTCTCTGAGGATATTTCCTTTTTCACCATAGCCGTCCATATATTCTCGAATGTCCCTTGGTGGCTTTTTCTCCAAAAGAGGTTCACCAATCCTCTAAGTGAAGAAATGTATATCTCTGTGAGTGGAATGCACATGTCACAAAGCAGCTACTCGGAAAGCTTCTTCCCTGTTGCTGTCTGAAGATATTTCCGTTTTCACCATGAGACTCAAAGTGTTAAAAAACATGACTTTGCAAGCTAAACCAAAACAGTGTTAGAATACTGCTCAGTGAAAAGAGAAGTTGAACTGTGTGAGTGGAATTCACACGACTGAGAGCAGTTTCACAGAAAGCTTCCTTCTGGTTTTTATCTGAGGGTATTTCTTTTTCAGCATATGCTAAAGACTGTTCCCAAATGGCCTTTCTCATGTTCCAAAGAAACAGTGATTTCAAACTGCTCAATCCAAGGAATGATTTAACTTTATGAGATGAATGCACACATCGCAAAGCAGTTGCCCTGAAAGCTTCTCTCCAGTTTTCAACGGAAGACATTTCCTTGCTCATCACAGGCCTCTGGGCGACACTTAATATCCCTTCACAGATTCCTCAAAAACAAAGTTTCCAAACTGGGCAATGTAGAGTAAGATTTAACTCTGAGAAATGAATGCACATATCAGACAGCAGCTTCTTGGAACTCCTCTTTCTGGGTCTGATTTTAGAATAGTTCAATTTTCGCCATAGTCTTCAAAGAGCTCTGAAATATCACTTCTTTGGCTTTACAGGAACCATGTTCAAACACTGCCTTATGAAAAAAGGGGTATAACTCCCTGAGTGCAATGTACACATCACAAAGCAGTTTCTCAGAATGCTTCTCTCCACTTTTTATCTGAAGATATTTCCATTTTAACCATAGTCCTGAATGTGTTCCCCAATGTCCCTTCACAGATCCGTCCATGACAGAGTTTCCAAGCTGCATAATGTAAAGAAAGCTTTATCTATGTGAGATGAATACACATATCACAGAGCAGTTCCATAGAAAGCTTCTTTCCAGTTTTTGTCTGAGGCTCTTTTCCTTTCCACCGTAGGTGTCAATATGCTCCCGTATATCACTTGGTATCTTATTTTCCAATAGGGTTTCCCTGATGCTGTAAGAGAAGAGATGTACAATACTGTGAGTGAAATGCACACATCAGAAAGCAGTTCCTCGGAAAGCTTCTCTCCAGTTTCTATCTGAACATATTTCCTTTCTCACTGTAAGACTCAAAGCGCTTCTGAATACCCCTTCACACACTAAACATAGAGAGCATTAGAAAACTCTTCAATGAAAAGGGAAGCTGAACTGAGCGAGAGGAATTCACATGATACATAGCAGTTTCACGGAAAGCTTCCTTCTGGTTTTCATCTGAGGATATTTATTTCTCCATATTCCAAAGAACGGTCCGAAAGGTCCTTCCTGAGATACCACAGAAACAGTGATTTCAAACTGCTCAATCCAAGGAATGGTTTTAGTCTATGAGATGAATACACACATCACAAAGCAGTGGCTCAGAAAGCTTCTCTCCAGTTTTCATGGGAAGACAGTTCCTTGCTCACCACAGGCCTCCGGGGCACCACTTAATATCCCTTTGCATAGTCCTCAAAGACAGAGTTTGTACACTGGGCAATGTAGAGTACACTTTAATTCTGTGAAGTGAATGCACATAGCAGAGAGCAGTTTCTTAGAACGTTTCTTTCTGGGTTTTACTTGAGAATAGCTCACTTTTCACCATAGTCTTCAATGTACTCCAAAATATCACTTTTTCAGATTTACAGGAAGAGCGCTCAAATATTGCCTTATGAGAAAGGAGGTATAATTCCCTGAGTGGAATGCACACATCACAACGCAGTTTCTCATAAAGCTTCTCTGTAGTAATTATCTAAAGATATTTGCATTTTCACCATAGTCCTGAAGGTGCTCCCCAATGTCCCTTCATGGATTGGTCCATGACAGAGTTTCCAAGCTGCGTGATGTAAAGAAAGCTTTATCAATGTGAGATGAATAAACATAGCAAAAAGCAGATTCACAGAAAGCTTCTCTCCAGTTTTTATCTGAACATATTTCCTTTTTCACCATAGTCCACAATGTCCTCCCGAATGTCCCTTCGTGGATCCGTCCATGACAGAGTTTCCAAGCTGTGTAATGTAAAGAAAACTTTATCTATGTGAGATGAATACATATACCACAGAGCAGTTTCATAGAAAGCTTCTTTCCAGTTTCTGTCTGAGTCTATTTCCCTTTGCAACAGAGGCATCAACATGCTCCTGAATATCACTTGGTAAGTTTTTATCCAAAAGGATTTCGCCGATGCTGTATGAGAAGAGAGGTATAACAGCTTGAGTGGAATGCACACGTCACAAAGCAGTTCCTCGGAAAGCTTCTCTCCAGTTTCGGTCTGAACATATTTCCTTTTTCACCGTAAGCCTCAAAGTGCTACCGAGTATCCCTTAGCTAACTAACCTAAAACAGTGTTAGAATACTGCTCAATGAAAACAGAAGCTTAACTGTGTGAGTGAAATTCACGTGAGCTAGACAGTTTTACAGTTTCCTTCTGGGTTTTATCAGAGGGTATTGCTTTTTCAGCATATTCTTAAGACCATTCCAAAATATCCTTTCTCCGGTTCCACAGAAACAGTGATTGCAAACTGCTCAACCCAAAGAATGATTAAACTCTATAAGATGAATACACACATCACAAGGCAGTTGCTCTGAAAGCTTCTCTCCAATTTTCGTCAGAAGATGTTTCCTTTCTCACCACAAGCCTCCAGACGCCACTTAATATCCCTTCACAGATTCCTCCAATACAGAGTTTCCAAACTGGGCAACGTAGTGTAAGCTTTAACTCTCTAAAGTGAATGCACACGTCAGAGAGCAGTTTCTTGCAACACTTCTTTCTGGGTTTTACTTCCGGATTTTCACTTTTCACCATAGTCTTCAATGTGTTTCAAAATATCACTTTTTCAGTTTTACAGGAACAGTGTTCAAACATTGCCTTATCAGAACAGTGGTATAACTCCCTGAGTGGAAAGTACACATCACAGAGCAGTTTCTCAGAAAGCTTCTCTCCAGTTTTTTTCTGAAGCTATCTCCTGTAACCCCAAAGGCCTGAATGTGCTCCCGAATGTCCCTTCGTGAATCTGTCTATGACTCAGTTTCAAAACTACATAACAGAAAGAAAGTTTTATCTATGTGAGATGAATGGACATATCTATCACAAAGCAGTTTCACCGAAAGCTTCTTTCCAGTTTTTATCTGAGGATATTTCATTTTTCACCGTATCTGTCCATATACTCCCGAATGTCACCTGGTAGCTTTTTCTGCAAACAGGATTTCCCCATCATCTATGAGAAGAAAAGTATATCTCTCTGATTGGAAAGCATCGTCACAAAGCAGTTCCTCGGAAATGTTCTCTCCAGTATTTATCTGAAGATATTTCTATTTTCAACTAAAGCCTCAAAGCGCTCCCGAATATCCCTGAGCTGACTAACGTAAAACAGTGTTAAAATACTGCTCAATGAAAACAGAAACTTAACTGTGCGAGTGGACTTCACATAACCTAGAGCAGTTTCACTGAAAGTTTCCTTCTGGTTTTTATCGGAGGGTATTACTTTTTCAACATATTCTTAAGAGCGTTACGAAATGTCTCTTCTCAGTTTCCACAGAAACAGTGATTTCAAACTGTTCAATCCAAAGAATGATTTGATTCTAAGCGATGAATACACACATGACAAGGCAGTTGCTCCGAAAGCTTCTCTCCAGTTTTCGTTGGAAAACGTTTCCTTTCTTACCACAAGCCTCCGGAGACCACTTAATATCCCTTCACAGATTCCTCAAAGACAGAGTTTCCAAACTGGGCAATGTAGTGTAAGCTTTAACTCTGTGAAGTGAATGCACACGTCAGAGAGCAGTTTCTTGCAATGCTCCTTTCTGGGTTTTACTTCCGGATTTTCACTTTTCACCATAGTCTTCAATGCGTTTCAATATATCACTTTTTCAGTTTTAGAAAAACAGTATTCAAACACTGCCTTATGCGAAAAGAGGTATAACTGCCTGAATGCAGGCACACATCACAAAACAGTTTCTCAGAAAGCTTCTCTCCAGTTTTTAGCTGAAGATATCTCCTTTTTCATCATAGGCCTGAATGTGCTCCGGAATATCCCTTCACAAATCCGTCTATGTCGAAGTCTCAAAACTGCATAAGATAAAGAGGCGTTTATCTGAGATGAATAGACATATCTATCACAAAGCAGTTTCACAGAAAGCTTCTTTCCAGTTTTGTCTGAAGATATTTCCTTTCTCACCATAGCCGACCATATACTCCCAAATGTCCCCTGGTAGCTTTTCTGCCAAATGGGATTCCCCAATCCTCTACGAGAAAAAAAAAGTATAACTCTGTGAGTGGAATGTACACGTCACAAAGCAGGTTCTTGGAAACCTACTCTCCAGTATCTATCTGAAGATATTTCTGTTTTCACCATAAGCCTCAAAGTGCTCCCGAGTATCCCCTAGCTGCCTAACCTAAAACAGTGTTAGAATACTACTCAATGAAAACAGAAGCTTAACTGAGTGAATGGAATTCATGTGAGCTAGAGCGGTTTCACAGAAAGTTTCCTTGTGGTTTTTATCGGAGGGTATTTCTTTTTCAGCATATTCTTCAGAGCGTTCCCAAATGTCCTGTCTCAGGTTCCACAGAAAAAGTGATTTCAAACTGCCCAATCCAAAGAATGATTTAACTCTATGAGATGAATACACACATCAAAAAGCAGTTGCTCCAAAATCTTCTCTCCAGTTTTCACCAGAAGACGTTTCCCTTCTCACCACAAGCCTACAGGCGCCACTTAATATCCCTTCACAGATTCCTCCAATACAGAGTTTCCAAACTGGGCAATGTAGTGTAAGCTTTAACTCTGAAAGGAATGCACACATGAGAAAGCAGTTTTGTGCAATGCTTCTTTCTGGCTTTTATTTCTGAATATTCATTTTTCACCATAGTCTTCAATGCGCTGCAAAGTATGACTTTTTCAGTTTTACCGGAACAGTGTTCAAACACTGCCTTATGAGAAAAGAAGTATACCTCTCTGAGTGGAATGCACACATCAGAAAGCAGTTTCTCAGAACGCTTCCCGCCAGTTTTTATCTGAAGATATGTCCTATTTCCCCCAGAACTTAAGAACTTAATGTGCTCTCGAATGTCTCTTGGCAAATCCATCAATTACACAGTTTCAAAACTACATAATAGAAAGAAAGTTTTATCTATGTGAGATGAATAGACATATCTATCACAAAGCAGTTTTACAGAAAGCTTCTTTCCAGTTTTTGTCTGAGGATGTCTCCTTTTTCACCATAGCAGTCCATATATTCCCGAATGTCCCCTGGTAGCTTTTTGTCCAAACAGGATTCCCCAATCCTCTATGAGAAGAAAAATATAACCCTGTGAGTGAAATGCACACTTCACAAAGCAGCTCCTTGGAAATCTTCTCTCCAGTATCTATCTGAAGATATTTCCGTTTTCACCATAAGCCTCAAAGTGCTCCCGATATCCCTTAGCTGACAAACCTAAAATAGTGTTAGAACACTCCTCAATGAATACAGAAGCTGAACTGTGTGAGAGGACTTCACATGACCTAGAGCAGTTTCTTTTTTTTTTTTTTTTT
>NW_012101330.1:6370-12674 GCF_000951045.1 Mandrillus leucophaeus | reverse complement strand
CAGCCTCCCGAGTAGCTGGGACTACAGGCGCCGCCACCTAACCCGGCTAGTTTTTTGTATTTTTTAGTAGAGACGGGGTTTCACCGTGTTAACCAGGATGGTCTCGATCTGCTGACCTTGTGATCCACCCGTCTCGGCCTCCCAAAGTGCTGGGATTACAGGCTTGAGCCACCGCGCCCAGCCGTGACCTAGACCAGTTTCACAGAAAATTTCCTTCTGGTTTTTTTCAGGTCTTTCTTTTTCAAAATATTCTTAAGAGCCATCCGAAATGTCCTTTCTCAGGTTCCACAGAAACAGTGATTTCAAACTGCTCAATCCACAGAATGATTTAACTCTATGAGATGAATACACACAACACAAAGTAGTTGCTCCAAAAGCTTCTCTCCAGTTTCCATCGGAAGACATTTACTTTCTCAGCACAAGCCTCCCGACGCCACTTAATATCCCTTCACAGATTCCTCAATGACAGAGTTTCCAAACTGGGCAATGTAGTGTAAGCTTTAACTCTCTGAATGAATGCACACCTCAGAGAACAGTTTCTTGGAATGCTTCTTTCTAGATTTTATTTCAGGATATTTCACGTTTCTCCGTAGTCTTCAATGTGCTGCAAAATATTAGTTTTTCAGTTTTATAAGAACAGTGTTCAAACACCGCATTATGAGAAAAGAGGTATAACTCCCTGAATGGAATGCTCACATCACAAAGCAGTTTCGCAGAAATCTTCTCTCCAGTTTTTAGCTGAAGATATTTCCTATTTCCCCACAGGCCTGAATATGCTCCCGAATCTCCCTTTGCGAATTCATCCATGTCACAGTCTCAAAACTGCATAACACAATGAAAGTTTTATCTATGTGAGATGAATAGACATATCTATCCCAAAGCAGTTTCACAGAAAGCTTCTTTCTAGTTTTTGTCTGAGAATATTTCCTTTTTCATCATAGCTGACCATATACTCCAAAATGTCCCCTGGTTGTTTTTTGTCCAAATGGGATTCCCCAATCCCCTGGGAGAAGAAAGGTATAACTCTGTGAGTGGAATGTACACGTCACAAAGCAGCTTCTCAGAAATCTACTCACCAGTGTCTATCTGAGGATATTTCTGTTTTCACCATAAGCCTCAAAGCGCTCCCGAGTATCCCCTAGCTGACTAATCTAAAACAGTGTTAGAATAATGCTCAATGAAAAGAGAAGCTTAACTGTGCGAGTGGAATTCACGTGACCTGGAGCAGTTTCACTGAAAGTTTCCTTCTGGTTTTTAATCGGAGGGTATTTCTTTTTCAGCATATTCTTAAGAGCGTTCCCAAATGTCCTTTCTCAGTTTACACAGAAACAGTGATTTCAAACTGCTCAACCAAAGAATGATTTAACTCTATGAGATGAATACACACATCACAAAGCAGTTGCTCCAAAATCTTCTCTCCAGTTTTCATTGGAAGACGTATCCTTTCTCACCACAAGCCTCCAGACGTCACTTACTATCCCTTCACAGATTCTTCAAAGACACGGTTTCCAACCTGGACAACGTAGTGTAAGCTTTAACTCTCTGAAATGAATGCACACGTCAGAGAGCAGTTTCTGGAATGCTTCTTTCTGGTTTTTATTTCAGGTTATTTCACTTTTCGCCATAGTCTTCAATGCGCTGCAAAGTATCACTTTTTCAGTTTTACAGGAACAGTGTTCAAACACTGCCTTATGAGAAAAGAGGTATAAGTCCCTGAGTGGAATGCACACACCACAAAGCAGTTTCTCAGAAAGCTTCGGTCCACTTTTTTCTCACAATATTTCCTATATCCACACAAGCTGAAGTGAGCTCCTGAATGTCACTTTGCAAATCTGTCCATGATGCAGTTTTAAAACTGTGTAACAGAAAAAAAATTTTATCTATGGAAGATGAATAGACATACCTATCACAATTCAGTTTCACAGAAAGCTTCTTTACAGTTGTTATCTGAGGATATTTCCTTTTTCACGATAGCCGTCCATACACTCCCGTATGCCCCCTGGTAGTGATTTCTCCAAACTTGATTCCCTATTCCTCTATGAGAAAAAAAGTAAAACTCAGTGAGTGGATTGCACACGTCATAAAACAGCTCCTCAGAAATCTTCTCTCCAGTATCTATCTGAAGATATTTCCATTTTCACCGTAAGCCTCAAAGCATTCCCGATTATTCCTTAGCTGAGTAACCTAAAACAGTGTTTGAATACTCTTCAGTGAAAACAGAAGCTTAACTCTGTCAGTGAAATTCACGTGACCTACAGCCATTTCACAGAGTTTCCTTCTGGTTTTTATCAGAGGGTATTGCTTTTTCAGCATATTCTTAAGAGCATGAACAAATGTCCTTTCTCAGGTTACACAGAAACAGTGATTTCAAACTACTCAATCCAAAGAATAATTGAACTCTATGAGATGAATACACACATCACAACGCAGTTGCTCCAAAAGCTTCTCTCCAGTTTTCATCGGAAGACGTTTCTTTTCTCACCACCAATCTCTGTGCAAAACTTAATGTCCCTTCACAGATTCCTAAAAGACAGAGTTTCCAAACTGGGCAATGTAGTGTAAGCTTTAACTCTCTGAAATGAATGAACACGTCAGAAAGCAGTTTCTTGGAATGCTTCTTTCTGAGTTTTATTACAGGATATTTCACTTTTCGTCGTAGTCTTCAATGAGCTGCAAATTACCACTTTTTCAGTTCTACAGGAACAGTGTTGAAACACTGCCTTATGAGAATAGAGGTATAACTCCCTGAGTGGAATGCACACTTCACAAAGCAGTGTCTCAGAAAGCTTCTCTCCTGTTTTTAACTGAAGATATCTCCTATTTCCCCACAGGCCTGAATGAGCTCCCGAATGTCCCTTCGTGAATCCATCCATGACGCAGTTTCAAAACTGCGTAGTAGAAATAAAGTTTTATCTATATGAGATGAATTGACATATCTATCACCAAGCAGTTTCACAGAAAGATTCTTTCCAGTTTTTCTCTGAGGATATTTCCTTTTTCGCTGTAGCCGTCCATATACTCCCGAATGTCCCCTGATAACTTTCTCTACAAATGGGATTCCCCAATCCTCTCTGAGAAGAAAAGTATAACTCTTTGAGTGGAATGCACACATCACAAAGCAACTCCACGGAAATCTTCTCTCCAATATATATCTGAAGATATTTCCATTTTCACTGTAAGCCTCAAAGCACTCCCGAGTGTCCCTTAGCTGATTAACATAAAGCAGTGCTCAATGAAAACAGAAGTTTAACTGTGCGAGTGGACTTCACATGTCCTAGAGCAGCATCACAGAAAGTTTCCTTCTGGTTTTTATGGGAGGGTATTACTTTTTTAGCGTATTCTTAAGAGTGTTCCCAAATAACCTTCATGAGGATCCACAGAAACAGTGATTACAAACTGCTCAACCCAAAGAATGATTTAACTCTATGAGATGAATACACACATCACAAAGCAGTTGCTCCATAAACTTCTCTCCACTTTTCATCGGAAGATGTTTCCTTTCTCACCACAAGCATCTGGTCGCCATTTAATATCCCTTCACAGATTACTCAAAGACAGAGCTTCCAAACTGGGCAGCGTAGTGTAAGTCTCAACCCTCTGAAATGAATGCACACGTCAAAGAGCAGTTTCTTGGAACGCTTCTTTCTGGGTTTTATTTCAGTATATTTCACTTTTCACCATAGTCTTAAATACACTGCAAAATATCACTTTTTCTGCTTTACAGGATCAGTGTTCAAACATTGCCTTATGAGAAAAGAGGTATAAATCCCTGAGTGGACTGCACACATCACAAAACAGTTTCTCAGAAAGCTTCTCTCCGGTTTTTGTCTGAAGATACTTAGATTTTCCCCATAGTCCTGAATGTGCTCCCAAAGGTCCCTTCATCAATCTGTCCATGACAGTATTTCCAAGCTGTGTAAGGTAAAGAAAGCTTTATTATGTGAGATGAATAAACATTGCAAAAAGCAGATCCACAGAAATCTTCTTTCCAGTTTTTATCTTAAGATATTTCTTCTTTCACCATAGTCCTGAATGTGTTCCCGAATGTCCCTTCGCAGATCCATCCATGACAGAGTTTCCAAGCAGCATAATGTAAAGAAAGCTTTATCTATGTGAGATGAATACACATAGCACAGAACGGTTTCACAGATTGCTTCTTTCCAGTTTTTTTCTGAGGCTATTTCTCCTTTCTCCATATGCATCAATATGCTACCAAATATCCCTTGGTACCTTTTTCTCCAAAAAGGTTTCCCCGATGCTGTATGGGAAGAGAAGTATAACACTCTGAGTGGAATGCACACATCACAAAGCAGTTCCTCAGAAAGCTTCTCTCCAGTTTCGGTCTGAACATATTTCCTTTTTCACCGTAAGCCTCAAAGCGCTCCCGAATATCCCTTCACATGCTAAACATAAACAGGGTCAGAAAACTGCTCAATAAAAAGAGAGGTGAAACTGAGCGAGAGGAATTAAAAAGACACAGAGCAGTTTCAAAGAAAGCTTCCTTCAGGATTTTACATGAGGATATTTCTTTCTCCATATTCTAAGGATCGTTCCCAAATGTCCTTCCTCAGATTTCACAAAAACAGTGATTTCAAACTGCTCAATCCAAACAATAGTTTAACTCTATGAGACCAATACACACATCACAAAGCAGTTTCTCAGAAAGCTTCTCTCCAGTTTTCATTGGAAGACGTTTTCTTGCTCACCACAAGCCTCTGGCCACCACTTAATATCCCTTCACAGATTCCTCAAAGACAGAGTTTCCAAACTGGGCAATGATGAGTAAGCTTTAACTCTGTAAAATGAATGCACATATCGGAGAGCAGTTTCTTGGAATGCTTCCTACTGAGTTTCATTTGAGGATATTTCACTTTTGGCCATAGTCTTCAATGTGCTCTGAAATATTACGTTTTCACTTTTACAGGAATAGTGTTCAAACACTGCTTTATGAGAAAAGAAGTATAACTCCCTGAGTCGAATGCACACATCACAAAGCAGTTTCTCAGAAAGCTTCTATCCAGTTTTTATCTGAATATACTACCTTTTTCACCATAGGCCTGAATGTGCTCTTGAATGTTGTTTTGCGAATCCGTCCATAATGGAGTTTCAAAACTGCGTAATTGAAAGAAAGTTTTATCTATATGAGATGAATAAACGTATCTATCACAAAGCAGTTTCAGAGAAAGCTTCTTTCCAGTTTTTGTCTGAGGATATTTCCTTTTTCACCATAGCCATTCATATACTCCGGAATGTCCCCTGGTAGTTTTTTCTGCAAGCGGGATTCCCCAATCCTCTATGAGAAGAAAGTTATAATTCTGTGCTTGGAATGCACACGTCACAAAGCTGCTCTTCGGAAAGCTTCTTGCCAGTTTCTATCTGAAGATATTTCCTTTTACACCATAAGCCTCAAAGTGCTCCCGAATATCCCTTCGCAGACTAAACAAAAACAGTGTTAGAATACTGCTCAATGAAAAGACAAGCTTAACTGTGTGAGTGGAATTCACACAACATAGTGTACTTTCACAGAAAGCTTCCTTCTGATTTCTATCTGAGGTTATTTCTTTTTCAGGATATTCAAAAGAGTGTTCCCAAATGTCCTTTCTCAGATTCAACAGAAACAGTGATTTCAAACTGCTCAATCCAAAGAATGGTTTAACTCTATGAGATGAAAACACACATTACAGGCAGTTGCTCAGAAAGCTTCTCTCCAGTTTTCAATGGAAGACATTTCCTTGCTCACCACAGGTCTCCAGTTGCCACTTAATATCCCTTCGCAGAATCCTCAAAGACAGACTTTCCAAACTGGGAAATATAGAGTAAGCTTTAACTCTGTGAAGTGAATGGAAATGTCAGAGAGCAGTTTCTTAGAATGCTTCTTTCTGGGTTTTATTGGATGACATTTCACTTTTCTCCATAGTCTTCAATGTGCTCTGAATATTACTTTTTTAGTTTACAGGAACAGTGTTCAAACAGTGACTTATGAGAAGAAAGGTACAACTTCCTGAGTGAAATGCACACATCATGAAGTAGTTTCTCAGACACCTTCTCTCCACTTTTTATCTGATGATATTTCCTTTTTCACCAAAGGCTGAAATGTGATCCCGAATATCCCTTCGCCGATCCATCCATGACGGAGTTTCCAAGCTGCATAATGTAAAGAAAGTTTTATCCATGTGAGATAAATAAACATAGCAAAAAGCAGATTTCCAGAAAACTTCTTCCCAGTTTTTATCTGAAGACATTCCTTTTTCACCATAGTCCTGAATGTCTCCCAAATGTCCCTTTGGGGAACCATCCGTGACAG
>NW_012101330.1:0-6320 GCF_000951045.1 Mandrillus leucophaeus | reverse complement strand
CACAAAAACAGTGATTTCAAACTGCTCAATCCAAACAATAGTTTAACTCTATGAGACCAATACACACATCACAAAGCAGTTTCTCAGAAAGCTTCTCTCCAGTTTTCATTGGAAGACGTTTTCTTGCTCACCACAAGCCTCTGGCCACCACTTAATATCCCTTCACAGATTCCTCAAAGACAGAGTTTCCAAACTGGGCAATGATGAGTAAGCTTTAACTCTGTAAAATGAATGCACATATCGGAGAGCAGTTTCTTGGAATGCTTCCTACTGAGTTTCATTTGAGGATATTTCACTTTTGGCCATAGTCTTCAATGTGCTCTGAAATATTACGTTTTCACTTTTACAGGAATAGTGTTCAAACACTGCTTTATGAGAAAAGAAGTATAACTCCCTGAGTCGAATGCACACATCACAAAGCAGTTTCTCAGAAAGCTTCTATCCAGTTTTTATCTGAATATACTACCTTTTTCACCATAGGCCTGAATGTGCTCTTGAATGTTGTTTTGCGAATCCGTCCATAATGGAGTTTCAAAACTGCGTAATTGAAAGAAAGTTTTATCTATATGAGATGAATAAACGTATCTATCACAAAGCAGTTTCAGAGAAAGCTTCTTTCCAGTTTTTGTCTGAGGATATTTCCTTTTTCACCATAGCCATTCATATACTCCGGAATGTCCCCTGGTAGTTTTTTCTGCAAGCGGGATTCCCCAATCCTCTATGAGAAGAAAGTTATAATTCTGTGCTTGGAATGCACACGTCACAAAGCTGCTCTTCGGAAAGCTTCTTGCCAGTTTCTATCTGAAGATATTTCCTTTTACACCATAAGCCTCAAAGTGCTCCCGAATATCCCTTCGCAGACTAAACAAAAACAGTGTTAGAATACTGCTCAATGAAAAGACAAGCTTAACTGTGTGAGTGGAATTCACACAACATAGTGTACTTTCACAGAAAGCTTCCTTCTGATTTCTATCTGAGGTTATTTCTTTTTCAGGATATTCAAAAGAGTGTTCCCAAATGTCCTTTCTCAGATTCAACAGAAACAGTGATTTCAAACTGCTCAATCCAAAGAATGGTTTAACTCTATGAGATGAAAACACACATTACAGGCAGTTGCTCAGAAAGCTTCTCTCCAGTTTTCAATGGAAGACATTTCCTTGCTCACCACAGGTCTCCAGTTGCCACTTAATATCCCTTCGCAGAATCCTCAAAGACAGACTTTCCAAACTGGGAAATATAGAGTAAGCTTTAACTCTGTGAAGTGAATGGAAATGTCAGAGAGCAGTTTCTTAGAATGCTTCTTTCTGGGTTTTATTGGATGACATTTCACTTTTCTCCATAGTCTTCAATGTGCTCTGAATATTACTTTTTTAGTTTACAGGAACAGTGTTCAAACAGTGACTTATGAGAAGAAAGGTACAACTTCCTGAGTGAAATGCACACATCATGAAGTAGTTTCTCAGACACCTTCTCTCCACTTTTTATCTGATGATATTTCCTTTTTCACCAAAGGCTGAAATGTGATCCCGAATATCCCTTCGCCGATCCATCCATGACGGAGTTTCCAAGCTGCATAATGTAAAGAAAGTTTTATCCATGTGAGATAAATAAACATAGCAAAAAGCAGATTTCCAGAAAACTTCTTCCCAGTTTTTATCTGAAGACATTCCTTTTTCACCATAGTCCTGAATGTCTCCCAAATGTCCCTTTGGGGAACCATCCGTGACAGAGTTTCCAAGCTGCGGTAATGTAAAGGAAGCTTTATATATGTGAGATGAATACACAAATCACAGAACAGTTTCACAGAGAGATTCCTTCCAGTTTTTGTCTGAGGTTATTTCCCATTTAACCACAGGTGTCAACATGCTCCCGAATATCACTTGCTACCTTCTTCTCCAAAAGGGCATCCCCTATGCTGTATGAGAAGAGAGGTATAACACTGTGAGTGGAATGCACATGACACAAAGCAGTTCCTCGGAAAGCTTCTCTCCAGTTTTGGTCTGAACACATTTCTTTTTCGCCGTAAGCCTCAAAGCCCTCCCGAATATCCTTTCACATGTTAAACATAAACAGGGTTAGAAAACTGCTCAATGAAAAGAGAGGCTTAACTGAGCAAGTGGAATTAAGACGTCACAGAGCGGTTCCACATAATGCTTCCTTCTGGATTTTACCTGAGGATATTTCTTTCTATATATTCTAAAGAGCGTTCCCAAATGTCCTTCCTCAGATTCCACAAAAACAGTGATATCAAACTGTTCAATCCAAAGGATGATTTAACTCTATGAGATGCATACACACATCACAAAGCAGTTGCTCAGAAAGCTTCTCTCCAGTTTTTAGCAGAAGACCTTTCCTTGCTGGCCACTGGTCTCTAGTTGCCACTTAATATCCTCTCACAGAATCCCCAAAGACAGACTTTCCAAACTGGGAAATATAGAGAAACCTTTAACACTCTGAAATGAATGCACACGTCAGAGAGCAGTTTCATGGAACGCTTCTTTCTGGGTTTTATTTCAGGATATTTCGCTTTTCACCATAGTCGTCTCCCATGCGCTTCGAAATATTACTTTTTCAGTTTTACAGGAACAGTGTTCAAACACTGCCTTATGAGAAAAGAGATATAGCTCCCTGAGTGGAATGCACACATCACAAAGCAGTTTCTCAGAAAGCTTCGGTCCAGTTTTTATCTGAAGATATCTGCTTTTTCACCATAGGCATGAATGTGCTACCAAACATCCCTTCAAGGATCCTTCCATGACAGAGTTTCCAAACTGCATGATATAAGGAAAGTTTTATCTATGTGAGATGAATAAACATATCTATCACAAAGCAGTTTCACAGAAATCTTCTTTCCAGTTTCTGTCTGAGGATATATCCTTTTTCACCATAGCCATCCATTTACGCCCGAATGTCCCTTGGTAGCTTTTTCTCCAAAAGGCAATCCCCAATCCTCTATGAGAAGAAAGGTATAATTCTGTGATTGGAATACACACGTCACAAAACAGCTCCTTGGAAAGCTTCTTTCCATTTTCTGTCTGAACATACTTTTTTTTCACAGTAAGCCTCAAAGCGCTCACGAATATCCCTTAGCAGACTTAACAAAAACAGTGTTACAATACTGCTGAATGAAAAGGTCAGCTTAACTGTGCGAGCGGAATTCACAGGACACAGCAGATTCACAGAATGCTTCCTTCTGGTTTCTATCTGAGGTTATTTCTTTTTCAGGATATTCTAAAGAACATTTCTAAATGTCCTTTCTCACATTCCACAAAAACAGTGATTTCAAACTGCTGAGTCCAAAGAATGATTTAACTCTATGTGGTGAATTCAAACATCAGAGAAGAGTTGCTCAGAAAGCTTCTCTCCATTTTTCAACGGAAAACATTTCCTTGTTCACCATACGCCTCCAGTTGCCACTTAATATCCCTTCGCAGAATCTTCAAAGACAGTCTTTCGAAACTGGAAAATGTAGAATAAGCTTCAACTCTGTGAAATGAACATAAATATCAGAGAGCAGTTTCTTCGAATGCTTCTCTCTGGATTTTTTTTTTTTTGACGATTTTCTCTTTTCTCCATAGTCTTCAATGTGCTCCGAATATCACTTTTTTAGTTTTACTGGAAAAGTGTTCAAGCAGTGCCTTATGAGAAGAAAGTTGTAACTCCCTGAGTGGAATGCAAACATCACCAAGCAGTGTCTTCAAAAATTTCTCTCCAGGTTTCATCTGATGATATTTCCTTTTCACCATAGGCCTGAATGTGATCCCGAATATCCCTTTGTGGATCCATCCATGACGGAGTTTCCAAACTGCATAATGTAAAGAAAGCTTTATCTAAGTGTGATGAATAAACATAGCAAAAAACAGGTTCACAGAAAGCTTCTTTCCAGTTATTATCTGAAGATATTTCCTTTTTCACCATAGTCCTGAAAGTGCTCCCGAAAGTCCCTTCGAGGATCAGTCCATGAGAGAGTTTCCAAGCTGCGTAATGTAAAGGAAGCTTTATTTATGGGAGGTGAATACACATATCACAGAGCAGTTTCATAGAAAGCTTCTTTCCAGTTTTTATCTGAGGCTATTTCCCTTATCACTATAGGATTCAACATGCTCCTGAATATCACTTGGTACTTACTTCTCCAAAAGGGTTTCCCCGATGCTGTATGAGAACAGAGGTATAACACTGTGAGTGGAATGCACACGTCACAAAGTTTTCCTCGGAAAGCTTCCCTCCAGTTTCGGTCTAAACATATTTCCTTTTTCACCATAACCTCAAAGCACTCCCGAATATCCTTTCAGACACTAAACATAAACAGGGTTATAAAACTGCACAATGAAAAGTGAGGTTTAACTAAGTGAGAGGAATTAAAACAAAACAGTAGATTCACAGAAAGCTTCCTTCTGGATTTTATTTGAGGATATTTCTTTCTCCATATTTTAAGGAGCGTTCCCAAATGTCCTTTCTAAGATTCCACCAACACAGTGATTTCAAAGTACTCAATCAAAAGAATGGTTTAGCTTGATGAGAATACACACATCACAAAGCAGTTGCTCCAAAAGCTTCTCTCCAGTTTTCTTCAGAAGACGTTTCATTTCTCACCACAAGCCTCCGGGCACCACTTAATATCCCTTCACAGATTCCTCAAACACAGAGTTTCCATACTGGGAAACATAGTGTAAGCTGTAACTCCAGAAATGTTTCCACAGGTCAGAGAGTAGTTTCTTGGAACGCTTCTTTCTGGGCTTTATTTCAGGATATTTTATTTTTTGCCATAGTCTTCAATGCACTGCAAAATATCACTTTTTCAGTTTTACAGGAACTGTGTTCAAACACTGCCTTATGAGAAAAGAGGTATAACTCCCTGAGTGGAATCCACACATCACAAAGCAGTTTCTCAGAAAGTTTCTCTCCAGTTTCCAGCTGAGGTATCTCCTTTTTCATCGTAGGACTGAATGTGCTCCCGAAGGTTCCTTAGCGAATCCGTCCATGACACAGTTTCAAAACTGCGTAATAGAAAGAGAGCTTTATCTGTGTGAGATGAGTAGATATATCTATCACAAAGCAGTTTCACAGAAAGCTTCTTTCCAGTTTTTGTCTGAGGATATTTCCTTTTTCACCATAGCCATCCATATACTCCCAAATGTCCCCTGGTACCTTTTTCTCCACATAGGATTTCCCAATCCTCTATGAGAAGAAAAGTATAACTCTGTGAGTGTAATGCACACGTCACAAAGCAGCTCCTTGGAAATATTCTCTCCTTTATCTATCTGAAGATTTTTCCTTTCTCACCATAAGCCTCAAAGTGCTCCCGAGTATCCCTTAACTGACTACGTTAAACAGTGTTAGAAAACTGCTCAATGAAAACAGAAACTTAACTGTGCGAGTGGACTTCACGTGACCTAGAGCAGTTTCACAGAAAGACTCCTTCTGGTTTTTATGAGAGGGTATTGGTTTTTCAGCATATTCTGAAGAGCCTTCTCAAATGTCTTTTCACAGGTTTCACAGAAACAGTGGTTTCAAACTGCTCAATTCAAAGAATGATTTAACTTTATGAGATGAATACACATATCACAAAGCAGTTGCTCCGAAAACTTCTCTCCAGTTTTCATCGGAAGAGGTTTCCTTTCTCGCCACAAGCCTCCGGGCACCACTTAATATCCTTTCACAGATTCCTCAAAGATAGATTTTCCAAACTGGACAATGTAGTGTAAGCTTTAATGCTCTGAAATGAATGCACACGTCAGAGACCAGTTTCTTGGAACACCTCTTTCTTGGTTTTATTTCAGGATATTTCACTTTTTGCTGCAGTCTTCAATGTGCTGCAAAATATCACTTTTTTAGTTTTATAGAAACAGTGTTCAAACACTGAGTTATGAGAAAAGAGGTATAACTCCCTGAGTGGAATGAACACATCACAAAGCAGTTTCTCAGAAATCTTCTCTGCAGTTTTTTTCTGAAGATATTTCCTATATCCCATTGGCTGGAATGTGCTCTTGAATGTTCCTTCGCGAATCCACTGATGATGCAGTTTCATAAGTGCATAATAGAAAGGAAGTTCTATCTACGTGAGATGAATAGACATATCTATCACAAAGCAGTTTCTCAGAAAGCTTCTCTCCAGTTTTTAGCTGAAGATATCTCCTATATGCCCACAGGCCTGAATGTGCTCCCCAAACTCCCTTTGTGAATCCGTCCATGACGTAGTCACAAAATTGCGTAATAGAAAAAAGTTTTATCTATGTGAGATGAATAGACATATCTATCACAAACCAGTTTCAGAGAAAGCTTCTTTCCAGTTTTTGTCTGAGGAGATTTCCTTTTTCACC
>NW_012101329.1:356152-356471 GCF_000951045.1 Mandrillus leucophaeus | reverse complement strand
TGTTTGCAGATGACATGATTGTATATTTAGAAAACCCCATCATCTCAGCCCAAAATCTCCTTAAGCTGATAAGAAACTTCAGCAAAGTCTCAGGACTTTAATGTGCAAAAATCACAAGCATTCTTATACACAAGTAATAGACAAACAGAGAGCCAAATCATGAACTTCCATTCACAATTGCTTCAAAGAGAATGAAATACCTAGGAATACAACTTACAAGGGTTAGTAAAGGACCTCTTCAAGGAGAACTACAAACCACTGCTCAGTGAAATAAAAGAGGACACAAACAAATGGAAGAACATACCATGCTCATGGATAG
>NW_012101329.1:348854-353797 GCF_000951045.1 Mandrillus leucophaeus | reverse complement strand
TGATGGGTGCAGCACACCAACATGGCACAAGTATACATATGTAACAAACCTGCACGTTATGCACATGTACCCTAGAACTTAAAGTATAATAATAATTTAAAAATTAAAAAAAAAAAACCTAGGCAATACCATTCAGGACATAGGCATGGGCAAAGATGACTAAAACATCATGACTAAAACATCAAAAGCAACATCAATAACAGCCAAAATTGATAAATGGAATCTAATTAAAGAGCTTCTGCACAGCCAAAATAAACTGTCGTCAGACTGAACAGACAACCTACAGAATGAAAGAAAATTTTTGCAATCTATCCATCTGATAAAGGGCTATCATCCAGAATCTAGAAACTTAAACAAATTTACAGGAAAAAAAAAACCATCAAAAAGTAGGTGAAGGATATGAACAGACACTTATCAAAAGAAGACAACGTATGTGACCAACAAACACATGAAAAAAAATAAAAAGCTCATCATGCTAGTCATTAGATAAATGCAAATCAAAACCACAATGAGATACCATCTCACGCCAGTTAGAATGGCGATCATTAAAAAGTCAGGAAACAACAGATGCTGGAGAGGATAGAAATGCTTTTACACTGTTGGTGGGAGTGTAAATTAGTTCAACCATTATAAAAGACTGTGTGGCAATTCCTCAAGGATCTAGAACCAGAAATACCATTTTACCCAGCAATCCCATTACTGGGTATATACCCAAAGGATTATAAATCATTCTACTATAAAGACACATGCACATATATGTTTGTTGCAGCGCTATTCACAATAGCAAAGACTTGGAACCAACCCAAATGCCTATCAATGATAGACTGGATTAAAAAAATGTTGCCCATATACACCATGTAATACTATGCAGTCATAAAAAAGGAAGAGTTCATGTCCTTTGCAGGGACATAGATGAAGCTGGAAACCATCATTCTCAGCAAACTATCACAAGAACAGAAAACCAAACACCGCATGTTCTCACTCATAAGTGGGAGTTGAACAATGAGGACACATAAACACAGGGGCGGGAACATCACACACTGGGGCCTGTGGGGCGAGCTAGAGGAGTTCCGGATAGCATTAGGAGAAATACCTAATGTAGATGACGGGTTGATGGGCGCAGCAAACCACCATGGCACGTGTATACCTATGTAACAAACCTGCACGTTCTGCACATGTACCCCAAAACTTAAAGTATAATTTAAATTTTTAAATTAATTAAAATTAAAAAATGTATTTTAATTTATTAAATAAAACTTGACCTTCAAAAAAATTATTTTTATTTATTTATTAAGAAGGAGTCTCAGTGGGTTGCCCAGGCTGGTCTTAAACTCCTGGCCTCAAGTGATCCTCCCACCTCAGCCTCCCAAAATGCTTGTTGCAGGTGTGAGCCATCATGCCCAGCCAAATTAACACAACTGATAAGCCTCTAGCCACATTGACCAAGAAATATAGTGAGAAGACGATTATCCATAACTGCAATGGGAGAGGAGAAATCATTACAGACGCTAAAGAATAATAAAGAGGCCGGGTGCGGTGGCTCACGCCTGTAATCCCAGCACTTTGGGAGGCCGAGGCGGGCAGATCGCGAGGTCAGGAGATCGAGACCATCCTGACCAACATGGTGAAACCCCATCTCTCAAAAATTAGCTGGGTGCGGTGGCCCATGCTTGTAATTCCAGTTACTCAGGAGGCTGAGACAGGAGAATCGCTTGAACCAGGGAGTCAGAGGTTGCAGTGAGCCAAGATCGTGCCACCGCACTCTAGCCTGGCAACAGAGCAAGACTCTGTCGCAAACAAACAAACAAAAAAAGAATAAGAAGGAAACAGCACAAACTATTCTAAGTCTATAAATTTAGCAACTTAGATTAAATGGACAAATTTCCTAAAGACTACAAACTGCCAAAGCTATTTAAAAAAAAAAATAGGGAACTTTCTCAACCTGGTAAATGTTACCTACAAACCAACAGCTAGTCTTATCCTTGATGGTGGAAGACTTGTTGCCTTAACTTTAAGAATAGGAACAATACAAGGATTTCTTTTTTAAATTAAACATCATACTAAAGGTTATAGCCTGCAATAAGGCAAGAAGAAGAAATTAAGGGAAACAAATAAATAAAAGTATTCGCATGATTGTCTGCATAGAAATTCACAAATAATTTACAGCAAAGCTGTTAGAATTAATAAGTGCGTTTAGCTAGGTCACAGGATACAAGGTCAATATACAAAAATTTATTTTTATTTACTATCAATAAACACTTGAAGTTTGGGTTTTTTCAAAGTACTGTTTAAATAGCACGCACATACCCACACACACAAAAAATTATATATGTAAGATCTACATGCTGAAAACTACAAAATTCTGATTAAAGAAATCAAAGACCTAAATAAGCAGAGAGATATATACCAATCCAATCAAAATCCCTATAGGATTTTTTGTAGAAATCAACAAGTTAATTCTAAACTTTATATGTAAAAGCAAATAAACTAGAAAGGCTAAAACAATTTTGAAGAACAACAAAGTTGGAAGAGCTACACTATCTAATTTCAAGACTTAACTAAAAATCGACAGTAATCAAGGCATAAGGGATACCAGGGATGGTGGTACATGCATGTAGTCCCAGCTACTCAGGTGGTTGAGGCAGAAAGATGGCCTGGAGTTCAAGAGCAGTCTGAGCAACATAGTGAGACCCTGTCTCAAAAAAAAAAAAAAAAAGAAAGAAAAGAAGAGAAAAAAAGAAGAAAAATAGTGGAGAAGGATAGACATACAGGTGACTGGAACAGAATAGAGTCAAGAAATAGATTCATACATGTATGACAAATGGACTTTCAACAAGTTTGGAAAGGCAATTCAATGGAGAAAGGATAGATTTTTCAGTGAATAGTGCCGGAACAATTGGATATTCATATGTAAAAAAAATGTACCTCAATCTAAGCCTTGCACTCTCTACAAAAAAAAGATCACAGACCTAAGCATGACACTTAAAGCTAAAAATCCTCTAGAAGAAAATGGAGAAATCTTTCTTCCAGCAAAGTCCTAACCCCGTTTGGCTTTGTGAGGCAGGTTGATAGAATTGTTACGATGATAAGTGAGATAGGAAAATGCAGGTTGCTAACACAGTCCCTGCTCTTTTAAATATCTGTTGCTTTGTCAGTTTCCTTCTCTTTCCCCCCATGACTGATCCCAAAATAACTTACCACAGCCTATTTGACAAAGCAATGGAAGTATCAAGTGATTGTGAATAAACTGAATACTAAGACCAGGCTGGTCATCTCTTGAGTCTAGCATTTTCATTAGGTTCTTAATTTTCCACCAGAAATGACAGCAGTCCTACCATCTGTTTGGTGCTTTTAAAACATACGGATTGCTCTTAATCAGCTACACAAATTGCCCACACTCCAAGCTGCTGAAATTGAATACCAGCTTCAAATATCTGCTGCTCAACTTTATCGAAAATCCTGTGAAGCACAGTTTGAAAGTCGCACTCTCTGCTATTTTCTTTTAGCATTATTTCCCAGGTCAAGATAGCTCGGACAGAGCTGCGTGAGGAAACCATGGTCTTGACTTCAGGAATTGTCTTCTGACTTGGTGTCATGCCTTCATCTAAAATGAAACAACTTTAGGAAACCTCTCATGGAATCCATTATTACCTTTCGTGAACACACTGTAAACCTGCATTTCAACTTATTCATTTTACTTTGTTATAGTGTCTATGTCCATCAAGCCACCTCAAATCTCTTGGGAAACAATATGGACTCTAAAAAATTCTGGTGCTATAATAATCTCTGAAGAGTAGGTGCAATTATAAAAAGCTTCCACTAGGAGGAGCCAGAGTACCAATGATAAAAATTCAGGTTCCTCTCATTTATACGTTGTACAATTATTTTCTAAATTTGAATCTTTATTATTTTAAAAAACATATATAATTAAAATAAATCATTTGACTATGTGGATGTGGTATAATTTAGAAGAGGAATGTAAATTTTAAAAATTATGCCCTACATTTTAGCGGCAATTTGAACAGACATAATGAATTCAGTTGAAACTCAGGGGAATTTTCCTAAATAGAAGGCTGAAGACTTTTAAGCATAAGGAATTGTTAAATGTAGACAGTGTACAATAATTTTTAAAGGTAACTCTTTTGATAACATTTATTGTTTGCTTTTTTTTCTAGGTGCCATTTAAGGAAGACAAAACTGTATTTTATTCACTAAATCTACTTGGCATTTGCTTTTTAAACTTTAGTCATGGACTATACTCAAAGATGGTGACTCATGACCTTGGCGTATATCACAGGACCTGCTGAGGACAGGAGTGGGGGTCTGTCAGTGACACAGTGGGGAGGGTTGTAGATAAAGAATCCACAAAAGATAGGAGTATTCAAGGGCTAGTTTCCACAAAGTGGCACTGTCCTCACAAGACTGGGAAAGTGTTTAAAGAAGACCCAGCTGGGCGTGGTGGCTCACACCTGTAATCCCAGCTCTTTGGGAAGCCAAGGCAGGTGGGTCACCTGAGGTCAGGAGTTCGAGACCAGCCTGGCCAACACAGTAAAACCCTGTCTCTATGAAAAACACAAAAATTAGCTGGGTGGGTGGCAGGCACCTGTAGTCCCAGCTACTTGGGAGTCTGAGGCAGGAGAATTACTTGAACCCAGGAGGTGGAACTGCAGTGAGCTGAGATTGCACCACTGCACTCCAGCCTGGGCAACAGAGCGAGACTCCGTCAGAAGAAGAAGGAAGAAGAAAGAAGAAGGAAGCAAGAAGAAAGAAGAAGAAAGAAGAGGAAGAGGAAGAAGAGGAAGAGGAAGAGGAAGAAGAGGAAGAAGAGGAAGAGGAAGAAGAGGAAGAGGAAGAAGGAGGAAGAAGGAAGAGGAAGGAAGAAGAAGGAAGAAGAGGAAGAAGAGGAAGAAAGAAGAAGAGGAAGAAGGAAGAAGAGGAAGAAG
>NW_012101329.1:337378-348349 GCF_000951045.1 Mandrillus leucophaeus | reverse complement strand
GAGGAGGAAGAGGAGGAGGAGGAAGAGGAGGAGGAAGAGGAGGAGGAGGAGGAAGAGGAACAGGAGGAGGAAGAGGAGGAGGAGGAAGAGCTGGAGGAGAAGGAAGAGGAGGAGGAGGAAGGAAGTAGAAGGAGAAGGGAGAAGGGGGGAGAAGGGAGAAGAGGGGAGAAGGGGGGAGAAGAGGGGAGAAGAGGGGAGAAGGGAGAAGAAGAAGAGGAGGAGGAGGAAGAGGAGGAGGAGGAAGAGGAACAGGAGGAGGAAGAGGAACAGGAGGAGGAGGAAGAGCTGGAGGAGGAGGATGAGGAGGAAGGAAGTAGAAGGAGAAGGGAGAAGGGGAGAAGGGAGAAGAGGGGAGAAGAGGGGAGAAGAGGGGAGAAGGGAGAAGAAGAAGAGGAGGAGGAGGAGGAAGAAGAAGAAGAAGGACTCAGCACTCTCAAGTGCAGTGTCAGCAGCAAACAGACTGGGAGTATCAAAAAGTCTCTGCAAAGGACAAAGAGGAAGAATCAAGTAGATGCTCTGATGAATTCTGTATGGAGGTAGCCTGGGCGAGGATACCATAGAGTCGGGATCTAACTAACACCAGCTAAAGGAGAGCATGATTTCTCCTGCTATCTGATGATAGGCAAGTAATAATTAGGTTTAGGAAGTCAGGAAAGATACTAACTTTGCTCTGGTTTCTTTCCTGGGCAATGGAGATTAGGCAGAGGGTGTGCTTAGACAGGCCTTTGTGGGGTGAGCAGGGGTAGGTGGTAAGAAATAGAGTTGAGAAAAAGACAGGTCTCTCCTGGCTTCTTAGTGGGGAACTATCAGGGAGGCCAGCTGTGGCTCCCGGGGGCCCAGGATCCTCTGGGCTGGGGGAACCAGGGCTTCTCGGGGGCAAGTTCCCCTGGGGGGTTTTGGTTTGGTTCTGTTTTGTATTGGTAGCTGTTGCTGCAGTATAACATACATAAAGAATGCAAATCATAAGTTGTTCAACTGATAGATTTTCCTCAAGGTGACTCTCCTTATGCCCAGGACAAGAAAGAGATCAGAACTTCAGAAGTGCCCCCGCACGCCTTCCTGACCCCCTGGATTAGGCTGCTGGGTTGTGAACTTGACAGAAATGAACCACACATAGAGCGCCCTTCTGGGCCGGCTTCTTTTGCCCAGCGTGGTGTTTGTGGGAGTCACCCGTGTTGCTGCAGGAAGCTGTGGCATGCCCAGCCTCCTTCCTTGGCAGCTGGGCTTCCCTGGACAGTCATTGGAAGAGAGTAGCAGATGCCGACACCATTGCTAGGATCAATTCCAAGAACCAAGGCTCAAGTTAAACTCAATCCAATGAGTATGTGACTTTGTGTTTTACCGGACAACTGTTCGCAGCATCTTCCAATAGAGTGTTCCTTCAGGTTGTGGTCTAAATGACTGATTGGCATAACAGGAATGATTCCTTTGGGAGGCCAATGTGGGCAGATCACTTGGATCAGAAGCTAGCTTGGCCAACATAGTGAAACACCATCTTTACTACAAATACAAAAAAATTAGCCAGACATGGTGGCATGTGCCTGTAATCCCAGCTACTCTGGAGGCTGAGGCAGGAGGATCACTTGGACCCTGGTGGCAGAGGATGCAGTGAGCTGCGATCGTGACACTGCACTCCAGCCTGGACAACAGAGTCCGTCTCAAAAGGAAAAAAAAAAAAGAATGATTCATATATGGCTAATGATTTGATACCAAATGAGCACAAACAGGCGCTACACAGAACCTTGGCCTTGTTTTCACTGATTTGGAAATAATAACATTGGTTCTGCTCACTTTCTGCTCAGATGAATTTACAGAGAAAGTTAACCCTGGCCGTGGTCACTCAGAAGTTAGGGCTTTTCAGTTAGTCCCTGTGAGACCGTCAGGAAGGCTAGGGACTGTCTTGGTGGTGGCTCCTCTGACTCAAGTCATAATGTGTGTTCACACTCCTGGCAGGCTGTCCACACATCCTCTTAATCACTTCACAGTGAGGGCCCAGGGCAAGGCGATGACTCACCCCCACTGGCCCTCTGAAGGTCTCATCTCTGATGAGGTGGGTGACAGCAGGCACTTAGGAGCAGATTTCCTGAGAGCCAGGAGCACCTGCCGACTGGCCTAATCCAACAGTAAAGTCTGCCTGCTCGGAACCAGCCTGACGCTTTTTTGCATTTTGTGCCTGGCATCACCTGTGACTACTACTTGAAACTGCCACTTAAACTCATTTTCCCGTTATAGGAAAGATCTGATTTCATAGGAAGAAATGCTTTAAATTCAAGGCAGAGCAAAGTCTCTAGCCACCATCAGCACTGAATATAAAACTGCTGTGTGCTTCTGGCTGCGGAGGGCGGCTGCCGCTGTTCCATTTCTGACACAGTCTGGCTTTGTCATCACCAAGGTCACTCCCTGGGCCTCCCTGGTCACGCACTGCCCCAGGCTGCAGGGACAGGGGCCTTTGTAGATACTTTCATTTCTTTTCGGCTCTAAAGATCCAGGTTGCTGCTTGCTTTCCTCCTTTACCTTTCCTCCTCGGCAAGATTTTAATCTCCACCAAGGTATTGTTTTCTCACTGTCCCTTGCCTTCATTTGGTTCTTTTCTAGTGTTTATGACCTTTTCCTTTCTCCATTATCACACAACTTTCTTCATCATCACCATTTATGGTATGTTTCCTTCACCATAAAAAAATACACTGTAAGGTCCTACATATACTTGGATCTCCTTCCGGAACCCCTGAGCCCACCGCACCCCCATGCAATAGCTTAGCTACCTGCTGGGCCTTCCTCCTTTCTGGCCCCATCCTGCCCATCTCTGGAGGTTGCTGTGTTGCCATGGCAACTAGCAACCTGCCAAGTCAGCAAGCTCAGGGTATGCTTGCCTAGCCTTGGGAGTTGGTCCAGCAGCCAACCTCCCTTAGCACTGCATGAAACGACCCCCTTAGATAGCGCCTTCATTGTCCTGGAAGGATCCTACCAGCTCTCAGTTCTCACCCGTCCTGACTCAGTTACATGTGGGGACGAAGATCACCCCAGGTGAAGGGCAACAGAAAGTTTTCTGTATTTTCTCTGCAGAGAAATCTGTCATCACTCTGTCCTCAGAGTAGGTTTATTGCAAAGTCAAGAAAGAGATTGGCTGTGGTGGCTTATGCCTATAATGCCAGTAATTTGAGAGGCTGAGGTAGAAGGATCACTTGAGCCCAGGAATTTGAAACCAGCCTGGGCAACATAGTGAGACCCCATCTCTAAAAAAAAAAATTTTTTTTTAATTAGCCAGGCATGGAGATGCACACCTGTCATCCCAGCTACTTGAGAGGCTAAGGCAAGAGGATCACTTGAGTCCAAAATGTTGAGGCTACAGTGAGCCATGATTGTGCCATTGCTCTCTGGCCTGGGTGACAGTGTGAGGCCCTCTCTTTAAAAAAAAAAAAAAAAAAAAAAAAAAAAAAAAAGAATGAATGTCTTTTGAGCTGAAATGATGGTCTCTGTGTCTTCATAAAGAATCTAGTTGGGGACAGGGAAGAGAACAGGACTCTAAGAAATTTGGGGCAGGGAGGAACCACACAGATTTTATGACATTTGCAAGGGTAGTTTGTATTGTGTTTCAACATCTTGCCGTTCTTAAACTATAGGAGTAGCTGGTTGTCCTAGGGAAGGGTTTCTATGGCACCACTGTGGAATTTCTCTCTGGAAAGCTTCTCAGTAAAGTAGCTTGAACACATCATGCACAGGCTCAATCACGTATAAACCACTTTGTAACAAAGGCTCTGGGGCAGAGTGGCCAGGAGAGAAGCACCACAGAGAGGGGGCAGAGGGGGTAGGAAGAGAGGCGCCGTCACAGCAGCCTGGATGACTCAGCCAGGGGCGGCCACCAGCCTGACCTCCCCAGAAACCCCCCCAACCCGACGAGACAGTCGTCTGGGGACCTGCAGATGATGAAGTTAAAAGGACTTACTCTTCCTTCATGTATCTTGGCGACTCCTGGTGCTGATATCCATGACCAGGCTCAGATGGAAACTCGGCTTCCTCGCAGGCCGTCCGTGACAGAAGTGGCCGCTGGAGATGGGCTGGCCTGAGACGCAGCCCCCGCGCAGAACGCCCGAGCCGGGGCAGACGCCTGGGCCCCAGCAGATTTCCATGTGCGTTGGAAGCCTGCCCTTCCTGACTGTGAACTGAGAAAATGCGCTGGATTTTCTGAAGCCTCAGTCCCTCCGTCTGTAAGATGAGATTGTGGGGAGGAGACGCACCTGTGAGCGCCCCAGCCTCGCGGGCTGAGAGGTTCCAACTCCCTCCTTTCCTGCCTCGAAGGGCCTGCTCCCCGGAGGCCAGGCGGGCTCCAGGTCCAGCTCGCAGGGGTGCCAGGTCTCCTCTGGCTGTGAGGGGGCCGCACGTCCCCTCCCTGCACAGCCCCCACCCATGTCAGCACCCTCTCCACCCTCCTCAGATGACCAGAGAAATCCAGGCAGGCCCTTGGCTTTCAAGACTTTGCTTTAGCCATGCATAAGTCCTTCACTGAAGTGTCAGAAGAAGGACAAGCAGCTCTGTGGGATTGGGGCTGGAGCCCCGTGCCTGGCTGTGGGTGCTGCTGGGAGAGCCTCGCCTGGCCTTGCGCTTCCCAAGAGTTCGCCGGGAGCCCAAACCCTGAAAAGCCCACGGGAAGAGCTCACCAGCCTCACCTCACAGAGAGGGAAACTCCAAAGTGGCCGTGGACGTGCCCAGGGTCACCCAGCGACAGGCAGCTCACACTCCTTTCCCAGCTCCAGCCACGGAAGCTTGCAGGTGCGTCCCTCCCAGCTCAGATAAGCACCTGCGCCAGGCTTTCCCTCCCAGCTCAGATAAGCACCTGCGCCAGGCTTTCCTCGCACGTTCATCCAATCTGGTGTTTCCCATCCTGCACGCAGCAAGCACTTCTGTTAGCGTTAATCTGATTAACACTTCTGAAGCGTTAATCGTGTTCTGGTTTGACTAGCTCTTCCCCCTCTTCCAAAGATGCCTCCTGACTTCTACCACCACACACCAGTTTTGCAGCTGTTGAGTATTAGACAAGTGGACTCGCAAGGTATCCCATGGTTGGGCTTTTACAAGACACTCACTGGCTGTGTTCCTACCAGCTCTGGTATGGGCGGCCTGTGAGCTGCTCACTCACCGAGCTTAACCTTCCTGCAGGTACCAGTCAGTACTCACTTCTGGAAAGAGAAGACTTAATTTAAAAACATAAAAAATAAATTTAAAAAAAAGCTTTCCTACCAAATTCCTGATGGGTAACTGTAGCAGCAAATTCAGGTGGGATTTCCTGACCTTGGCTTCTGACTGTCTGGGATTCGTCATAGCTTCCTGGATGAGTCTCTAGAATGTTTTAAAATATGTTTAATTTTCGCGGGTACACAGAGTCTCTAGAATATTATGAAACCTGTATATGAAAATTCCAAGCCTGGGCAAAATAGTGAGACACTGTCTCTACAAAAAATAAAACAATTTAGTTAGGCTTGGTGACACAGGCCTATAGTCCCCGCTACTTGGGAGGCTGAGGCAGGAGGATGGCTTGAGCCCAGGAGTTCAAGGCTACAGTGAGCTGTGATCACACTATTGCACTCAGTCTGGGTGATACAGTAAGCCCCTGTCTCTAACAAAAAGAAAACGAAAAATCCATATGTGAAAATCCATGCCAAAAAAAATTAATCATGATCATTACAAAATGAAAGTAATTTCTGTGCTTTACAAAATGATTCACTATTAAGTTACGTTAGATAGTAAGCTCTCATCCTGTGTTTTAAAATAGATGATCTAAATGAATCAAATCAATTTTCAGGAACATATTCATACCTATATCAAGGCATACCTGATTGGACCCTATATAATTTTTATTCATTTATTTATTTGTCCCTCGATTTGTCCAGCCTGCCTCATTGATCAGCCACACCGGAGGGGAGGGGACTTGGGAGTGAAGTCCTGTGGGTGGAGGAGGGGACGAGAATGGAAACTGTGGGTTGTCAATGTTAATGTGATTTTCCTGACTCAGCGGGCTGGAAAAGGCTGCTTGACATTTGAGATATAACTACTTCTTGGTCTGTCTTCCAACTAGATTGTGAAGTGTTTAAGGACAGGGGACATTTCAGTCTAAATGTGTCTGTCAAGAAAAAGAGCAGGAAAAAGGAAGGAAGGAAGAGAAAAAGGGAAGGAGGGAGGGAAGAAGGGAGGGAACGAAGGAAGAAAATTGTATACAGCCATGATGTGTCTGTATAGGTACATAAATGGATACATAGATGCATTTAAACCACAACCTTACAGTTATTCAAGTATTGCTACTTCTTTATAATTCTGGGACAGAGAAAGAGCAGTCACTACTCTCTCATACAAACTTCTTTTTCAAATTGTAACCTGAGAATTTAGCATTAATTGCTACATAGGAAGCAAATAAAACTCACTTGTGAAAACACAAATTGCCCTGATGCCTTTTGCTTTCTTTTGCCTATTGATACAAATTGAAAAATCCACCAGGAACAATCAAACTTGCAGTCGATGGCATTGACTGCAAGAAGGATTAGGAAGTGAGAGAACAGGTTAAAATGTACTCTGCAAGTCTCAGCGATGGCTGGAGGTCAGCCTTCACCAGGGAGGAGGGTTAGCTTATGGCTCAGGCTCATTTAAATATTTTCCCCTTCCTCTCCTTCCTGTGAATTTAACCAGGAAAACAGCACAGCCTGTCACCTAGGTAACTGGCTCTCCCGCTGACTGGTGGAGATTGGAAACCGCACCCTTTCTCATTGCAAATTTGCATTCGCAGCTGGGCTTCGGGTGACCTCGCAGGAGGACAGAAAGCTAATCCAATCCTGCTGCTGCTGATTGAGGGTGCCCAGTCCTACCCGGTCCACCTGATACGCATCTGCCTCTGTGAGGAGCCTGTTTAAGGATCACGCGTGCCCATTGCTTTCCCCCAGAAGGAGGCTGGAAAGTGCTTTTGATTTGAAAATGATGAAAATGAACATGCTCCTTGCATTGGCACTTTGTGCAAAACCCTGTGTTTCTAATTCGGACCATCGCTTCTCCCAACCATGTTCCCGAAGAGCCTGCAGGTTAGGCTGGCGATGAGGACAAAGACCTTGGGTGCTCAGTTTAGTTATGCTAATTAAAATAAAAAATTGAAGGGAGGAGGCGTGAGGAGAATGTGCCTGGACAATAGAAACCCTGGGCCACGGTCTTTATTCTCAGCCGCTCCTTTCTTTGCCCCATTGTGCTGTCAGCTCGGTGACTTCTAAGGGGCTGGGCGCCAGCTGTATGCAAAGTGCAGAGGCCCTGGGGTGGATGCCTGGGGAGAGGGGCTGCCTGCACCATTTCTATATTATTCGTTTTCTCCTTCTCTTCATGGAATAACGGCTAATTCACACCTTCATGTAATATCAGTGAACTCACACCTTCATGTGATAATGGCTAACTCACACCTTCATGTGATAATAACAGCAAACTCACCCCTTTAGTTGTTAGGTGTTATTCTCAGGGCTTCGTGTGTCACGGTGACTTCACCCTGACCATAACCGAGGAGATGGGCACTGTTTGTGCTGATTGAGAAACAGGCAATCCCAGATGCAGACAGGGGAGATGATTTGTGCAGGCCTCATGGCCAGTGACTGACTCCTGACACCCTTGGCACCGGCCGCCCCCCAACTCGCCCCTACATGCAGGTGGGTTCAACTCAGCAGGAGAGGTCGCTCAACGCCCTTGAGAGCAAGTGCGGGACCCAGGCTGCAACTGGCCATGCTAACTTGTCCCCGGCGTCCTTACTCGCTGTCCGGCCTGGCAAGCCGCAGTGAGCTCCCATCTGTCCCCTGTCATCTACGCTATGGAGCTGATCTGAAGGGTCATCCTCCTCCCCCTCCACCCATGCTCCCCAACCTTGACTGCTCCCTTAGTGGTCCCTGCAGGACGGGCGGAAGCCAAAGGAAAGGAAAAGAGAGGCTGCATGGGTATCTAGGAAAAAAAACCTAGTTAATGATTGTTAAGAGGCATTATCTAATTCCGAGTGCCAGTCCCAGCTTGGAATGGAGAGAGGCACTGCCAGTGAGGCAGGCTGGGTCCCAGTCCTCCAGGCTGACCTGCTGACCTGCAGGGGACACGGACAGGAGGTGCAAGGGAGCAGCAGGGCCTGAGGCGATGCACATGTGGCCACAGGAAGAAGTGAAGAAGCCGAGGTAGGGGCTGTGACTTCCCTAGGTGCTCAGAGAACGCCCCCGAGACAGAGGCCTGCCCGCCAAGACATTAGGGCAAGGGCAGCCTCAAGAAGGCCAGGGGACAGGCCCCAGCAGGGCTCGGGAGCAGAAGCCAGCCAGATGTGCCCCGGCCAGCAGAGGACAGTGGCCAAGGTAGGTAAGTGGCTCACATGACTCGCAGGCCTTGGAGAGGGATCTGTGCTTCATTCTAACTGCAATTTTTCACCCAAGAGAAAGGAAGGTAGCCTCGGGTTGGGAGGGATCCATTGTGCAGTTTGTTGTAAGGTCAATACACACCTGAGGTGAGCAAAGACCCACTGCGAGTGATCGGAAGAGGGATCATATCCTTCCAATATCTGTGATTGATCCCATCCAACCCTCCCTTTTCTGCATGGGGCCTGACGTGGATGCTACTTCGCCAGATCTACACGTTCAGCACATGGCAGAGCCTAAACTGGAGGTCAGTCTGGTGGGGGTTCTGGTTTGCCCCAAAGAGATGTGGGGTGAATGAGAGAGTGATGGCATCAGGCTCATTTGCTGACCAGAACCCTGGGCTGACCTAGAGAATGGTAACGAAAGCACAGGATAGATGAAGAAGTCGGAGAAATGGGGCCATGCACGTGTGTGTGTGTGTGTGTGTGTGTGTGAGTGGGTGGGTGGGTGTGTGTGTGTTCTAATATTGGAATGTGCTTGCAATATTACAGTATAATGACAAGTGAAAAAAAAGGAGAATACAGAAAAGATGGAAAGTTCAGTATTTTGACAAAGAGAGAGAACTAAAGACAGAAAAGAAGAAACTGTTCAACAAATGAAGAGATCAGGGTTTTCTTTGTTTTTACTGTGAAAAGGAATCCTTTGCTACCTTTGGCCTCAAAGATAATGAGGCCAAGTCCCTGCTCTGAAATTCAAGAACAGTTGTCAAAAATCTAAAACAATTTTCATTCAGTAATAGATACTCAAGTATTTGGTAAAGATAGGATGTCTAGAATAAAGTCAGTTCCCCAGCCTCACATAATACACATAAATTAGGTCAAAATAGGTCCAACTAAAACTCTTAAAATAAAACTTAGGAATAAATCTTCGTGACTTTGGGTAATGTCATCTTAAATATGGCACCAATTGCACAAAACAACAAAGGGAAAAAACAGATGTATTAGACTTCATCAAAATGATAAACTTTTGTCAGGAGTTCAAAACCAGCCTGGGCAACATAGCAAGACCCTGTCTCTATAAAAAAAATAAAAATTAAAAACTTTTGTGCTACAAAATATCATCAAGAAAGTGGAAAAACAATGCACAAAAAATGTTGTTGTCTATATCAAAATCTTTGCCAATCATGTCTCTGACAAAGGACTTATATCCAGAATTCTTACAATTCAATAATGAAAACACAACCTGATTTTAAAAATGGGCAGATGATTTGAATAGACATTTATCCAAAGCAGATATACCAATGGCCAAAGCACATGGAAAGATGTTCAACATCGCTAGTTATTAGGGCAATGCAAACCAAAACCAGAATGAAAGCCTTCTTTGCACCCACAAGGATGGCTATTATCGGAAACATGCACACTATCAAGTGTTGGTGAGGATGTGGTGAAATTGGAACTGTCTTACATTGATGGTGGCAATATTGAAGGGTGCAGCCACTTTGGGAAAAAAATTGGTAGTTCTTCTGTTACTGGTGGAGGCTCTTGACTGCAAATTGTCCAGTTTCTAGGCGTTTTGAACAAAGAATTGGACAAAATGCACAGCAAAGCAAGGAAAGAATGAAGCAACGAAAGCAGAGATTTATTGAAAATGAAAGTATACTCCATAGTGTGGGAGCAGCCCGAGCAGCAGCTCAAAGGCCCCGGATACAGAATCTTCTTGGGTCCAAATACCCTCTAGAGGTTTCCCGTTGGCCGCTTGGCATTCACCCCATGTAAACGAAGTGGTGGCCTGCAATCAGTCTGATTAGGTACACAAAGCAACCAATCCAAAGCTAAAGTGAGGTTACAAAGATGCACTCCTATGCAAATGAAGACTTAGCCCACAATCAGAGTCTGAAGTTACACAGTTACCTTCCTATGCAAACGTCTTGTTGCAGAAAGCAACCAACTAGAGGTACTTTGAATTTTCCATCTGCCTGGCAGAGAAGGTGGGGGTTTGCAGAGGGAGTAGCCTCTGGTCCTTTTGTTACTTCGGCGTGGAAAGTTGGGATTTTTCTTTTGATTTAGTTCTAGGAAGTCAGGGTGAATCACCCTTAGGTTCCTTGCCTCCAGATCCTATTCGGCCTCACTTCAAAAAGTTAAACATTTTGCCATATGACCCAGCATATGACTCAGCCACTTCTACTCTCTTGGATATATATTCAAGAGAAACAAAGACATATATCACATACACACTTGTACTTGGATGTTCAGGGCAGCATTATTCATAAAAGTCAAAACCCAGAAACAACACAAATGTCCATCAACAGATAAACAGAGAAGCAAAATGTGGTCTATACATACAATGAAATATGACTTGGTTGGATGCCATGGCTCACGCCTGTAATCCCAGCACTTTGGGAGGCTGAGGAGGGTGGATCACCTGAGGTCAGGAGTTTGAGACCAGCATGGCCAACATGGTGAAACCCTGTATCTACTAAAAATACAAAAATTAGCTAGGCATGGTGGCGCACGCCTGTAATCCCAGCTACTTGGGAGGCTGAGGCAGAAGAATCACTTGAACTTGGGAGGTGGAGGTTGCAGTGAGCTAAGATCACGCCACTGCACTCCAGCCTGGGTGACAGAGT
>NW_012101329.1:333385-337008 GCF_000951045.1 Mandrillus leucophaeus | reverse complement strand
CTCATGTTCTCTTGAGTGGGAGGTTCCCACACATCCTTCAGAGGTCTTCGTCAGCCAGGAAGTCTGCTGGTCTCACTCTATTCCCTGAGCACTTCTGCTTCTAAAATAACACACAAGCAGATGGAGACTTTCAGGCAAAAGTCATCAGAAGAGTGCTTAGTCCTTTGCAGACATGTGTGCACACCGTGGGCAAAAAGGAGGGTTGCACAGGTGTGAGTGGACTTCACGGAGGTGGGATGAAGGAGATGGATGAGCAGATGGGGAATATAACCAGTAATGCTAGCTGGTACTTTTTGCACACTCACTCTACCCTATGCATTGTGTGTAAACTGTATTCGTTTAGTCTTGTCAACCTAAATAACAGACAGGGAGATGCTCTAAAAGAAAATGATTAATTGGGAATAGGCATTGTAATGGTAGTATGTGTGTTATAGTAAACTATGTGTGTATTCAGGGAGGTAAAGGAAGAGTAAGATTTTTAAAGGGAAAATTAGGAGGATCATATCATTGTTGAGTCAGATAATTACCTGGCTTATAAGGATCAATTAACAAGAGTGGTGCTAATCCAAGGTTGAACAGGCAATAGCTGGGTAGATGTCTTTGAAGAGGTATTGTTTTGTTTTTTGGATGCAATAGTTTTGGGGTAAGATGTCAGGTATTGTAGAGCCTCTTGTGATAGTTCTTGTTATGCAGACATTTATGCATGAGAACCTTCCCTCCATGGCCTTCCCCAGATCTGTTTGTCAAGGTTTTCAACACAAGTGACTCTTCTTTGAGTCTGACAACTTTCACATTTTCCCCTTTTGATCGAAATTTTTCTCCAAAAGCATTGCTGATCAATCAACATGTAGTTAGGTTGCTGTTGTTTGGAGATGAGGGTCTCGCTATGTTACTAAGGATGGCCTTAAACTCCTGGGCTCAAGTGATTCTCCTGTCTCAGCCTCCTGAGGAGCTGAGGCTACAGGCACATGCCACTGTGCCTGGATTGTGGTTAGATTTTGATTGTCTTTTGGTGCTGGGACAGACCTGTCCCAGTTTGGTCTGGTCTGGTCCCGTTGGAAGGAAGTGATCAGTAACCAGGAGTCAGCATCAAAACCGTTCTAGCTACATTTGAGCAACAAAAGAGGTTGGAGGGAGTGGATCTCATGCTAGGCCCACAGTGGACCCGGAGTCCACTGTGCAGCGCAATTTTGTCTGTTCTGTAGTTGTTTGCTTCCTCTCAAAGTGCTGGGCCAGCATTACTCTGCTGTACTTATGCAGAAATTTAACAAGTAACAAGTACACAGTTTAAAAAGGAAAATATGAAGTAAAATGATAACCTCAATTTGTATAATTGAGCCATAAACCTAGGCTTAAAGACAATCAAATTGAATAAATCAAATGACCACAGGGAATTAAGTGAGATTTATAGTAAGTATGTTGTCCGTTTTCTTATTTTGTGTATGTGGGTCTCAACTTTCCCGGAGGAATTTATCCTGGGTACAGCATGTAGCATTAGCAATAGTGCAGGCATTTCCGTAGTTAACCAACACATACTGTAGAACAATTTTATTTTATTTATTTATTTATTTATTTATTTTTTGGACAGTTTCACTCTTGGTGCCCAGGCTGGAGTGCAGTGGTGTGATATTGGCTCACTGCAACGTCCACCTCCCAGGTTCAAGTGATTCTCCTGCCTCAGCCTCCCGAGTAGCTGGGATTACAGGCACGTACCCCCATGCCCGACTAATTTTTGTATTTTCAGTAGAGGCAGGGTTTCACCATGTTGGCTAGGCTGGTCTCAAACTCCTGACCTCAGGTGATCCTCCCCGCTTGGTCTCCCAAAGTTCTGGGATTACAGGTATGAGCCACCGCACCTGGCCTATGGAGTAATTTTAGCATCTAGTATCCTATGGCTGGATTGAATTAAAGCAGAGCAAGCAACAGCTGTATTAGGAATGTTGCCGAGGTCACCCACTAGGCCGACTAAAGGATCTCTTAGGCCAGGTTCTGTCAAGTTACCAGCAGAAGACACTGGTTGTAAAATTTCAACGATACCATTATCCTGCCAAGTGGGCAAGGTAGGCATTAAGAGTGGTAAGAGTTTCATTATAATATGGAGTCATTAAGTTTGGGCATCTTGGGAAAGCTGTTTACAGTGTGAAGCTATCAACTTCTTGCCCTGGCTTGCAGGGTGAACGTTTCTGGTTATGGCATCAGGCAGTTTGGTGAACTTTCTGTGTGATCCATACATCAGGCGCTAGACTTACTCATTAAAATTCATCTAATTTCAGTTTATAATGCTCCAGGAACAGAACAGTTCCTGTTTTTAGTAATTCCATGGAAGAAAGTTGGATTGGAGGAATCTGGAAGAATTCAGGATCTAGTTTAGTCTATAGGTAAATAATGAGAACTCAAAAACAGTGTTCAGGACCACAGTCTAATTACAGGTGTACTATCGCTTTTATTTAGAAACATATTTTTTTCTTTCTACGTTGATCACAAAAGAATCTCAGACTTCAAAGGCTCTTGAGGCTAGAAAGCCGAACCAAGGTAGATTTCAGACTTTACATACAGTCTTAAGATTCCTGGGCCTTTCCAGGAAGTGGCAATTTTTACTCATTTGCTGCAATGCTGGGAACCCTTGTTCCTAGCCAGGTAAGTATGCTACGTACATTCTTGGATATAACATTCCAGTCAAAGCCTTGGTAATACAACCAATATTTCCAACTGTATCCTATTATAAAAAGAGAGCAAATTCTTACTGAATGTATGCAAATAACCATATTGCCATAAGAATACTCATGAATAGTTTCCAAATTCTGGTGAGATCAAGTAGGAAAAAAAAGTAAATGCTTCTGTCTGTGTTCACAAAAGTGTATTTTACCAGTTACTATAAACTATAGATAGCTTAAGAGAAAAAAATTATGAAATCTGAAAAACAAAACATTTAAGTAATGAGCCAACAATGTCTTAAACAGAGTCATAAAAACATTTCCTTCATCAGTTGTTTAATCTTATGTAATTATTTTTGTTCTGCTTGATTTCCTGAATGATCAAAAAATTTAATACAGGCAACACAGGAAATCATCTTAATAAGTCAGAACATATTTTTTTCTTAGGAAAGTTACCAAATAGGTAAAGAAAAACCTCCTGCAGTGTGATTGCTTCTTCTTATGGCGCGCCTGTTTGGATAACCTAGAAGTCAAACCTGATTACAAAGATATGTGAATTTAGTCAGACACAGGAAGAATGTATGTCCAAAGATTATGAGTGTATGCCACATTATAGACAAATGTAAACAAGAAAGGTAGCAGCTTGAGCAGGGGAATACAGGGCTCTTAGTAAAAGCATGGGAAATTTTCTGGTTATATGGAACAATTCTGACACATCAAGAAAAGCCAAGAGTAACACTCGGCTGGGCATCATGGCTCATGCCTGTAATCTTAGCACTTTGGGAGGTTAAGGTGGGTGGATCTTTTGAGGTCAGGAGTTCAAGACCAGCTTGGCCAACATGGTAAAATCCCATCTCTACTGAAAACACAAAAATTAGCCAGGCGTGGTAGCAGGCGCTTGTAGTCCCAGCTACTCAGGAGGCTGAGGCAGGAGAATTGCTTGAACCCGGGAGTGGAGGTTGCAGTGAG
>NW_012101329.1:332428-333335 GCF_000951045.1 Mandrillus leucophaeus | reverse complement strand
ATAGATAGCTTAAGAGAAAAAAATTATGAAATCTGAAAAACAAAACATTTAAGTAATGAGCCAACAATGTCTTAAACAGAGTCATAAAAACATTTTCTTCATCAGTTGTTTAATCTTATGTAATTATTTTTGTTCTGCTTGACTTCCTGAATGATCAAAAAATTTAATACAGGCAACACAGGAAATCATCTTAATAAGTCAGAAAATATTTTTTTCTTAGGAAAGTTACCAAATAGGTAAAGAAAAACCTCCTGCAGTGTGATTGCTTCTTCTTATGGGGCGCCTGTTTGGATAGCCTAGAAGTCAAACCTGATTACAAAGATATTGTATTGTGCCACTGTGCTGAGATTGTGCCACTATACTCCAGCCTGGGCGACAGAGTGAGAACCTGTCTCAAAAAAAAAGAAAGGCTTACAAACAGTTTCCTTCTAATTGCAGCTTGATCACATGCAAAAATTTCTCTCATAAATTCATCCTACACAGACCTTTTATGAACAGGTCTTCTTCCTTTATTTAACAGACCTTCTACAACATGCTTAGAATTTTAGTTTTGTCCTATACTTCTTCTTTCTTAAATAACTAACCATTTTACTTTAGGACAAAAATTTACCATATAATATTCTTTATCATACACAATTATTCTCTTTCTAATACTCTTTACCAATAATATATCCTTATACCGATAACTTTCTTCACATCTCTCTCCTACTTTCTATCTTGTTTCTATTGTATTTTCTTCCTAAGTGCATATTTTGAAACAACATTTAATAACTTCTGAAGTTAGACAAAATTATTCCTTTTTCTCAATAAAAAACATATATTATGCTTTCCTTATCATTTTTATTATCAAAAACATTTTTGTACACTTTGTATACAGAATCATGTATATTAATTAGAATTTTTAACT
>NW_012101329.1:327162-332378 GCF_000951045.1 Mandrillus leucophaeus | reverse complement strand
GCTTGTAGTCCCAGCTACTCAGGAGGCTGAGGCAGGAGAATTGCTTGAACCCGGGAGTGGAGGTTGCAGTGAGCCAAGATCCTGCCACTGCACTGCACTCCAGCAAGAGTGACAGAGTGAGATTCTGTCTTTAAAAAAAAAAAAAAAAAAGCCAAGAGTAAGACTCAAGTTATACTAGAGAAAGACATTGCTTCAAACTCTAAAGCTACAGTTTGGAAGATGATTGAAAATGTATTTTAAAAAACAGGTTTCAGAATTAAATCAAAACCTTTTGCAAATTTTACTAAGAGCAGTTCAATAGTTCAAGAAAGCCTTCTTGTTCTAGCATCATACGGAACCAAATTTTTATGTTTGTGTTAGTCTATTCTTAATATCAAAGCTCAATATTTAGAAAGGCTTACAAATGGCCAAGCGAAGTGGCTCATGTCTGTAATCCCAGAACTTTGGGAGGTCGAGGCAGGCAGATCACTTGAAGTCAGGAGTTCAAGACCAGCCTGGTCAAAATGGCTAAGCCCCTTCTCTACTAAAAATGCAACAATTAGCCAAGCATGATGGCACATGCCTGTAGTCTCAGCTATTCGGGAGGCTGAGGTGGGAGAATCACTTGAACCCGGGAGGCAGGGGTTGCAGTGAGCTGAGATTGTGCCACTATACTCCAGCCTGGGCAACAGAGCGAGAACCTGTCTCAAAAAAAAAAAAAAAAAAAGAAAAGAAAAGAAAAGAAAAGCTTATAAACAATTTCCTTCTAATTGTAGCCAACTTGATCACATGCAAAAATTTCTCTCATAAATTCATCCTACACAGACCTTTTATGAACAGGTCTTCTTCCTCTATTTAACAGACCTTCCACAACATGTTTAGAATTTTAGTTTTGTCCTATACTTTTTCTTTCTTAAATAACTAACCAGTTTACTTTAGGACAAAAATTTACCATATAATATTCTTTATCATACACAATTATTCTCTTTCTAATATTCTTTACCAATAATATATCCTTATACCGATAACTTTCTTCACATCTCTCTCCTACTTTCTATCTTGTTTCTATTGTATTTTCATCCTAAGTGCATATTTTGAAACAACATTTAATAACTTCTGAAGTTAGACAAAATTATTCCTTTTTCTCAATAAAGAACATATATTATGCTTTCCTTATCATTTTTATTATCAAAAACATTTTTGTACACTTTGTATACAGAATCATGTATATTAATTAGAATTTTTAACTGGTAGTAACACTAATTTCCAGTGAAAACCAAGGAAACAAGAAATGTTAGACTGTCACATATTTTATAGAGATGAGCCATTTTGTAATTTTTGAAATATGTTTCCCCAAAATACAGTTGTTATGTATATTAATAGAATAAAATATATTTAGTCTTTTTTATGAAATTCTAAAAGTCAAGAAGAAACATTTGTGGGCAGCAACTTCTGCTTCAGTGTTTTAGCTGGTTTGGAAATGACTCAGACATTTAATGAGTACCATTTAATTTAATATAACATAACTTGCAAGGTTTTAAGTGACATGAAAAGTTCATTTATAAATGTTTATCCCATTTACATTTATCTAAGTTATTTGTTTTTAATAATTCTACCTAGATTACTTATGAAAACGGAGATATCAAACAAAGCTAATCATCATTTCAAGCTATTTCTCTGTTAACCATTTTTATAGCCTGTGAATACCAGGTGTTCACCTAAGAAAAAACCTGAAAGTTAAATATATGGATATTTTTTCAAAAACTCAGGAGATACAGCTGTTTTTATGAAATGAGTAATACTTCATTGGTCTTATTTATCAGAGAGTTACACAAAAATCGTCCTGTTTTTAGGCTGGGTTTATAGTTTTGTGACCTTTAAACACGTAGCAGAGACAAATATAGCCCTGCCTGACCAGTAAAATCAGGCAAAAGCATCTGCTGATAATTCTGAAGACATTCTATTTTCATCTTATCAACAAATTTACAACTAGCTCAAAGATTTACCTAAGTCAAGTGAACTAAAAGTCATTCGGGTTAATTAATGTATACTTTATATGAGTGCTCATTTATCTAAGCTAATCTGAGCAAAATTCCTTAAGGGATTTCCGGCTGACTATGCCACATTTTGCCAACTAAACACATGTGTAAATACACTCACACATACACATAATTAAAGATCTTACAGCTTTAATTTTAGAACTTTAGTCATGAGATGGTAAAACTTAATAATACAAATACATCAGTTTATAAAAGACAGTCAGATCTAAATTATATTTCTGATAAAGTGGGACCTGTCCACATGGCTAAATTTTATTTTTCCTGATAAGTAGTCTAACAAAGGCTGTGGACCGAAATTTTGGATTTTTTACTAAAAAATACCTCTTTTATCCTTTTTTTCCAGTTCCAAATGAGTTTATGGTTAAATATTTAAGTGTTTATATTTCAGCTAAAACTAGCTGAATTATATACAAAAACCAAAATCTCCAAGTGGCCTTGAATTAATCTATCTTTTGTTTCTAGTCTAGTTTGCTTGACTAGTCAATGTAGATGGAGAAACATTTGCCATGTAGCCCCTATATAGCAGACAAATCAATTTGTATGCTGGACAAAGATAGCTTATGTAATTGCTCTGAACCCAAGATTTTGACCCGTTTGATCTAAGACAGCCCAACTTTTATAAACATTTATCTAGTTATTTTATTTTAGAGTATCAGTCCTTCAATTAACTATTCACTCTAAGCAATTGTGAGTCAGGCAAACCTAAATTAACATTTCCAAAAGGTATCTAGTTTGTTGGTTACCATATAGCTGTTGTAATTTGTAAAGCCATTAATTTGAAAGCCCTTTAAGACATTAAAGAAGAAATTTGGCTGGAATGCCATAAGCAGGGAAATTATCTCAACACCAGCAAAAAAGTTAGCAGATTCAAAGCAGACAGAAAAAAAATAGAGGGAGAGGGAGACAGAGAACTTAGAAGTCTCTACATGTTGACTCTACAGTCTGTTGCAGTTTTTAAATTCAGTTCTAAGGGAAAAACAAGCTTGGGGAACTTGAATGAGTCCCATGATGGCCACTGACTTAAAAACATGCACAAGGAAAGCCTTGTAGCCAGCTGGAGTCCTAGAAAGTTGGCATTCCTTAACGTTTGAAGAACCCATTTCATTTATTGTTAATGTCTTGAGAGGAAAGAAAATCCTATCAAGGAGTTTGGATCAGTATCTTAGATGGCAGCAACCACCCTAGTGGCTTTTAATTAGCCATCTCATGCCCACCATTTAAAATGTTTATTTTTGAACCAAGCATGGTAGGCCACAACTATAGGCCCAGCAACTGGAAAGGCTGAGGCTGGAAGATCACTTGAGCCCAGGAGTTCAAGTCCAGCCTGGGTGACATAGCAAGACCATGTCTCATAAATAAATACATACATAAGAAAGAATGTTTATTTTTGTTCTCAGAAGATGTTCAGAAACAAGCAAGGGAAAAAAAGAGTCAATTCATTTCCAGACATGTGTAACCCAAACCAACCAAACCAAAATGAAACCAAAATCAGAGTGCTCACAAAAATTTTAGCCCAGCTGTGCAGATGAAACAAAGTATTAAACTAGGTACACAGAACCAGACGTGAAGTCACCCCGAAAGACATGCCTCCCAGACAGAATGTAAATTCTGTAGAAAGCAGAGTACTTAAACCAGATAGACATTGCCCTTATACCAGAAAGGGCTTGCCAACAAACAAAAACAAAAACAACCTTTTATATTCCCAAGAGGGACCCAAGGTTCTCTGTGAAAGGAGGCCTTATGATAAAATCGGATCCTGAATGAGGTCAAAAAGAACCCATCAAACAGAAGTAGTCCAAGAATCCAATAGGAGATTCACCAGGACAGAAAGAGCAACTCATGAAAGTGGAGAGCACAAAGGGCTCAGCTGGTACCACATTCAATTCCAGGGGCTGCTGACTCACCCAGGGGAGCTCACTTCTGTCCCACTTCTGACACCATTATGTCAACATAAATAACAGAGAGAGAAGCTGTCTTGAAAATGGTGTTTATTTGGGAATAGGTATTGTGATGGGAATATGCATGCCTTGGGTAAACAATGTGTGGATTCAAGGAGGTGAAGAAAGACAAATGTTTTTAAAGAGAAAATGAGGAGGATTACATAATTGTTTTGAGATGATTTTCCTTGGCTATTAGGACCAATAACCAGAGTAGTGCCAGTCCAAGTTTGAACAGGCAGTTCCTGGGTAGATGCCCTCAGAATAATTTTTTTTTTTTTTTTTTTTGGTAAGGTTACAGTGACCTTTGTGCAAGGTTGTGGTTTTTGCAAAGTCTTTTGTGATAGTTTTTGTTATCAGGTCTTTAGGCATGAAAACCTTTCCTCCGTGGCCTTCCCTGGCTCTATTTGCCAGGATTTTTAACACAAGTGACTCCATATTGATTCTGACAACTTTCACAGTTTTCACAGCCCTATTGGGATTAAATGCACTGATATTCATTGTGTCTACTGCAGGGTCCTGATCCTGAATGCTATATAATTGCTTGTCAAATCAAATATACACATAAAATGGAAACAGATAGATACCATTATTATCCCCATTTTACAATGGAAGAACTCAGGCACTGAGGCACAGAGAGGGTTAATCAGTTGCCCAAAAGTTCACACTAGTAAGAGACAGAAGCAAGTAGTGTAGTGCAATGCAGTGCTAAGAAAATGGAAGAAAAGAAAGAAAATACGAAAGAACCTAATTATAGTTAACAATATGGTGTTGTGCACTCAAAACCTTATTGAGAGAGGTAGATCTCATGCTAAGTATTCTCATCAAAAGAAATAGGAAGGAAGAAAGAAGAAAAGAATAAAGGGGAAAAGAAAGAAGAGAAGACAAAAGAAATTTTGGAGGGGATGGAAATCTCTATTACCTTATTTGTGGTGATGGTATCATGGGCATATGCATTTAAAATTTAAGCACAGTTTAAAACAATATTTTCAAGCTATATAGTAGCCAGTCAAATCACCTATGTGAGAATTTAAGGGGAAAAGCAGAAAACTTAATTAACATAATGTGATAATTACTACATGTGGGAAAAAAGCGAGTCAAATGAATAGAGAAAAATTGAAGGTGACTATGGTTAACAATCATGTTTCTTCAGGCAGATTTTTAGTTTCTTTAGTTACTTAAAATTATATGGAGTAATGTATATTCTAAAAGTTGCTTTCTGTTGAGTATGCATTATTTT
>NW_012101329.1:319289-327112 GCF_000951045.1 Mandrillus leucophaeus | reverse complement strand
AGATAGATACCATTATTATCCCCATTTTACAATGGAAGAACTCAGGCACTGAGGCACAGAGAGGGTTAATCAGTTGCCCAAAAGTTCACACTAGTAAGAGACAGAAGCAAGTAGTGTAGTGCAATGCAGTGCTAAGAAAATGGAAGAAAAGAAAGAAAATACGAAAGAACCTAGTTATTATAGTCAACAATATGGTGTTGTGCACTCAAAACCTTATTGAGAGAGGTAGATCTCATGCTAAGTATTCTCATCAAAAGAAATAGGAAGGAAGAAAGAAGAAAAGAATAAAGGGGAAAAGAAAGAAGAGAAGACAAAAGAAATTTTGGAGGGGATGGAAATCTCTATTACCTTATTTGTGGTGATGGTATCATGGGCATATGCATTTAAAATTTAAGCACAGTTTAAAACAATATTTTCAAGCTATATAGTAGCCAGTCAAATCACCTATGTGAGAATTTAAGGGGAAAAGCAGAAAACTTAATTAACATAATGTGATAATTACTACGTGTGGGAAAAAAGCGAGTCAAATGAATAGAGAAAAATTGAAGGTGACTATGGTTAACAATCATGTTTCTTCAGGCAGATTTTTAGTTTCTTTAGTTACTTAAAATTATATGGAGTAATGTATATTCTAAAAGTTGCTTTCTGTTGAGTATGCATTATTTTCATGACAAAAAAAACAAACACTAAGGTTTTTTGTTTTTGTTTTTTGTTTTGAGAAGAAGTCTTGCTGTGTCACCCAGGCTGGAGTGCAGAGTGGCATGATTTCGGCTCACGGCAACCACTGCCTCCAGGTTCAAGCAATTCTCCTGATTCAGCCTCCGAGTAGCTGGAATTACAGGCACCTGCCAGCACGCCTGGTTCAATTTTGTATTTTTAGTAGAGACAGGGTTTTGCTATGTTGGCCAGGCTGGTCTCAAACTCCTGACCTCAAGTGATCTGCCACCTCAGCCTCCCAAAGTGCTGGGATTATAGGCATGAGCCACCACGCCTGGGGCAACACTAAGGATTTAATTTTTTAAAGAGAAGAAATTAAATCAACCAGGGCGAGGATGAGGACCTTATTTTTGTCTCTGGCTGCTGGCTAGAGGGGAGTTTGGATGGAATGTGGAGAGGGCCTACTTGCTCCAGGTACTCTGAACTTAACAGGGCACTGCAGAGCAATCTTTTCTGTTTTGCAGAAGTGTCTTCCATCCCCTTATACTTTTTCACGTAAAGATGGCTCTCCTATACATTTGGGGAAAACTTTTTTACCTTGTTTGCCTGTCTGTAGCCCTTGGCCTATACAACATTCCCTGCGCATCAGAAGAGTTACCCGCGAAAACTTAGAATACACCAACATTTGGCCCCTGCCGCGAGACACTGATCTAACCTGACGGAGTAGGGGCTAGGCATCTGTATTCTGGGTGATTCTAACGGGCAGCCAGGGCGCGGGACCCATGGGACTCTGCACCACCCGACCCACCCGCTGGCTCAGGACTTCCAGCCAATTCTATTTGTCCCCTGGAAATGTGGAAATTGGGGGATGATAGTTCCTTCTTGGAAGTGCGGAGATGGGAGAGAGTGAGCCAGTGGCTGGAGGGTGGGTACCCACGACTGATACGTGTGAGTTGGCACCACAGGCAACACCAGCTCTGCCAGCAGAGTAGGGGCTCCTGGGCAAGGAAGGAGGGGCAGTGAGATGTCGCCAGGGAATGAGCTCAGCTCAGACGCCCTCCAACCCCTTGGAACAACAGCACGCGGGAGCTGACCCTCCGCTCCTTGAAATGAGCCTCTTTCAAGGTCAGAAGTTGGGACTTTCCTCCATTGAAAATAAGGCAGGAGATTAAAAAGCAGGAAACAGGCCGGGTGCGGTGGCTCACGCCTGTAATCCCAGCACTTTGGGAGGCTGAGGCAGGCGGATCACGAGGTCAGGAAATCGAGACCATCCGGGCTAACACGGTGAAACCCTGTCTCTATTAAAAAACCAGCCGGGCGTGGTGGCGGCGCCTGTAGTTCCAGCTACTCGGGAGGCTGAGGCAGGAGAATGGCGTGAACCCGGGAGGCGGAGCTTGCAGTGAGCCGAGATCTCGCCACTGCGCTCCAGCCTGGGCGACAGAGCCAGACGCCGTCTCAAAAAAAAAAAAAAAAAAAAAAGCTGGAAGCGGTCCTGGAAGACCCCTTGAGAGGAATCTGCTCAGGCCTGTGCCTCACGACAGAGTCCTTAATCTGGAGTCCCTAAATACATGGGCTTCTGAGTCTCCGTGCTTGCTCAGGTAGAATTCTATGGGCATTTGTGCATACATTCATTTTATAGAGGAAAAAGTCTGTATGTCTTATTCTGAAAAGGGTCCATGAACCTAATAATTAAAAACAACTGCTCTATAAGAACAGAAAATTTTAAGAACATCTCTCCTTCTAAACCTAGGTAGGAATTTAAATGTTTTAGGAAACAAATACTGTGTTAATATTACAGAGAAAGGCAGAGAGAAAGAGATCATCAGTATGTTCAGTGCAAATTCTAAACGTATGTATATTTTGTGTGTATGTGTGTATTTATTGGAACTGAGGCTGGTTTTACAATTTATCTAGAAGAATAGTTCCATATGTTGGAGGATAGTAACTCTCATACAATTTGATGGGAGTAGACTGCGGTACAGACATCATTTTGGAAAACTTCTTTTGCATTATCTACTAAAATTATAGCCAACAGAACTGCATGCACACGTGCATCAGCATTTTTTTTATTATTTTTTTTTAGATGGAGTCTCGCGTTGTCACCCAGGCTGGAGTGCAATGGCGTGATCTTGGCTCACTGCAATCTCTGCCTCCTGGGTTCAAGTGATTCTCCTGTCTCAGCCTCCTAAGTTGCTGGGACTACAGGTGTGCACCACAGCTCCGAGCTAATTTTTGTATTTTTAGTAGAGACAGCGTTTTGACACGTTGGTCAGGCTGGTCTTGAACTCCTGACTTCAGGTGATCCACCCGCCTTGGCATCCCAAAGTTGTGGAATTACAGGCGTGAGCCACAATGCCCGGTCCCACAGTAGCATTTTTAAATTGACAAGTAATAGTTGTCTATATTTATTGGGGCAGCATTATTAATATCCCCCAAATGCAAACAATTGAAACCACCGTGAACAGTGGAATGGATAAATTGTGGCAGTTGTGATAGAACTCTACACAGCGATGAAAAACAATATGTGTGTATGAAACTCATAAACATAATATTGAGCAAAAGAAACAAGACACAAAAGAAAAAACCTCTAAACTATTTCATTTCTGTAAAGCTCAAGACAGGCAAACCTAACCTACTGCGCTGGAAGTCAGGACAGTGGCCACTCTAGTAGAGGCACGAGGAGGCTTCTGGGGTGCTAGTGATGTTCTGTTGACTGGTGAGTACTTGGGTATGTGCACTTTGTGATAATTCATCAAGTTGTACACTTACAGCTTATATACTTTTATTTCTAAATATTACGCACTTTAAAACTGTTCTGCTTATTATCGGCAAACACATGCATACTGCGTTACATTTAAATAATGAAGGGCTTATACGCACAATATATAAGCAATTGCCACAGATATAAAATGTAGAAAATTGGCAAAATAAGTGAAAAGGGGTTTCACAAAAGAGTGGTGAGCTGTCAAGCAGGTCCTAAACCGCAGCAGTGGGAGCTGCCAGGCTGCCTTGCTACCTTTCCATAGATTTGCCCGGTAAGAAAACCATGATCCGTATGGATGCCGACGACTGATTTTGAATCAGCTCCTCTTACCCTCCCAATCCCGTGGGGACTCCGCGGAGGCAGGCATTGGGGAGGCTGCACAGACAGGGGATCTGTGCACAGCTGGAGAGCCCTGAGCCTAGGAGACCCCCAGTCTCAGAAGGGGCTGCCGGCGGCCTAGTGACCCTCCTCTCCAGAGACATTGTCATTGTCACCCTGGAGTGCAAGCAAGTCTCCAGGGAGAGTTTTTGCTCTCTCTTTTCAATTTAAAAATAAATTATGGGCTGGATGTGGTGGCTCACGCCTGCAATCCCAGCACTTCGGGAGGCTGAGGTGGGCAGATCATGAGGTCAGGAGATCGAGACCATCCTGGCTAATATGGTGAAACCTGTCTCTACTAAAAAATACAAAAAAAATTAGCCGGGCAAGGTGGCGGGCGCCTGTAGTCCCAGCTACTGTGGAGGCTGAAGCAGGAGAATGGCATGAACCCGGGAGGCGGAGCTTGCAGTGAGCTCAGTTCACACCACTGCACTCCAGCCTGGGTGACTGAGCAAAACTCCGTCTCAAAAAATATATAAACAAATAAAAATAAATAAATAAATAAAGAGCTGGGCATGGTGGCTCACGCCTGTAATCCCAGGACTTTGAGAGGCCAGGCTGGTGGATCACTTGTGGTCAGGAGTTCAAGACCAGCCTGGCCAACATGGCAAAACCCTGTCTCTACTAAAAATACAAAAAATTAGCTGACCATAGGGGCACGTGCCTGTAATCCCAGCTAGTCAGGTGACTGAGGCAGGAGAATCGCTTGAACCTGGGATACGGAGTTTGCAGTGAGCTGAGATTGCACCACTGCACTCTAGCCTGGGCAACAGAGTGAGCCTCTGTCTCTAAATACATAAATATAAAATAAAATAAATTATGAATTTTTGTCTTTTTTTCATATACTCAGACTAAATAAAGGCATTTTTACTGGTGTATTCCTCAACGGACTTTTCTTGTATGTGTTTGTAATCCATAGCAGAAAAGATAATGCTACTCACATTGTTCTTTCATTTCTGAGCTAAGGAAATTTGTAATGCTGCACATTTTCACTGGTTAATTAACTGTCTCATCTTTGGGTGGTTACATTTTAATCCAAAAGGTGTTAAAGTTCTCAACTTAGTAAGGTTAAGAAGAGTACACTTTTTCCCTTATAAATGAAAAATGTCTTACCAGGCCCTCCGGCTAATAGAGTGTGAAATGTTTCCTTAAATTGATGGTTGACCAAACTTCATTTATTTAGGAAAAAATTGACTTATGAAACTCTTTAGTCCTTCATTTGCACAACTGCCATTTTCTTTTTATAAAATTTAAGTAGACATTTATAAAAAGTATCTCAATTCTGGAAGCCAAACCTCTAGTTTTCATCCCGCCTTGAAATGTGCACCTGGAGTTACATGCCCTTAAGTGGCACAGTCCGTGGGGCTTGACAGTGAATGCTTTACTTCTTCTTTAGGAATTTCCCAATGCTCAGAAGAGAGAACCACTTAAAGTAAGACTTAATTTGTTTTTATAAATAAATGAGAGAGAGCAAGGTGTAGTGAAAAGAAAATTGCACAGAGGCAGGGAAATTTGCAGTGAGGATTTTGAAAGATTAAATGTATCTAACGGGCACTTTATGACGAACAAAATATTTTTATATTTTTTTCTATAATTGAATGAGAGTGTTTGTAAATCATTGAAAAGTGAGGTTTCCTATGAGATTTGTTTATCTCTCTCTCTCTCAATTTTTTTCCTAGAGACAGGGTCTCACTCTATTGCCCAGGCTGGTCTTGAACGCCTGAGCTCAAGTGATCCTCCCACCCTGACTTCCCAAAGCACTGTGATTACAGGTGACAGCCATTGCATCCTGCCATGTTCTGTATTAAGACATCTGACTTGAGGCTTCTGCTCACCCTCTCCAGAGACCCACAAAGCCAAATCTTAGAAGGGTGAAAGGGACTCAGGAAAGGGACAGGTAGTGAGGCAGGAGTTGAGGAGCGAAGGCCAATTTAGCTGCTACCTTCTCTCTATCTAAACCAGTGGTTCTCAAAGGACTGTTCCTGGACCAGCGTCTGAGATCTTGTTAGAAATGCGAGTTCTTCCTGGACCTGCTGAAGCAGAAACTCTGGCAATGGCCCCCTGCAATCTGTGTTTAGACAAACCCTCGGGGTGATTCTGATGCACACAAAAGTCTGAGAACCATTGCCCCATATTTCCTACATGAAAATTACTTTTAAGTTCAGAAGACTCTATGAATAGCTTCAGATGACAGTTCAAAGCAGAAAAACAAAATATAATAGAGAATAATTCTGGATAAACTGTTTTCTTCCCAAAATATATGAGAATTGAAAAATAAGGAGAGGAGGTTACAGAAAGTGCACACATGTTTAACTCTAACTAGTGATAAATATTCTTTTCCATAATTTGGCCAAACAATTTGAAAAACTATAGTTAATCTGAAAGAGAAAGTATGACTTTTTAGTTTGAACTTTTCTCTTTGAAGTTTCCTTGTCTAAATTCTTTTGGGAATCACTGGTGAAAATGTAGGAAACTACCAAGGTGTATAAACACAGTGAAATTTATCTTCAGGATTTTCTTTCTTCCTGACCTGAAAATGATTAAAAACAGTAGTCAGAATTCCCAAAGGAGATGTTTCAATATGTTCCTTCTTACAGTGCCTAATTAATCAATGGCTGGCCTGATATATAGCAAATAATAGTAGTATACTCATAGCTAAAAAAACTGAGGAAGGGCTGGGCGAGGTGGCTCACGCCTGTAATCCCAGCACTTTGGGAGACTGAGGCGGGTGGATTACCTGAGGTCAGGAGCTCGAGACCAGCCTGGCCAACATGGTGAAACCCTATTTCTACAAAAAAATACAAAAATTAGCTGGGCGTGGTGGTGGGGGCCTGTAATGCCAGCTACTTGGGAGACTGAGGCAGGAGGATCATTTGAGCTTGGAAGGTGGAGGTTGCCATGAGCTGAGATCGTGTCACTGCACTCCAGCCTGGGCAACAGAGCAAGACTGTGTCTCAAAACAAAACAAAACATAAGCAAAACAAAACAAAAAACCCAAAAAACTGAGGAAGAAGTTTTTTTGTTTTTGTTTGTTTATTTGTTTTTGAGATGGGGTCTCACTCCATCAGCCAGGCTAGAGTGCAGTGGTGTGATCATAGCTCACTGCAGACTCAACCTCCGGGGCTCAAGTGATCCTCCCACCTCAGTCCCCAGCGTAAGCTGAGACTACAAGCACATGCTTCCACACTCAGCTAATTTTTCATTTTTTTTGTAAAGGCAGAGATCTCTCTATGTTACCCAGGCTGGTCTTCAGCTCCTGGGTTCAAACAGTCCTCCTGCTCCAGCCTCCCAAAGTGCTGGGATTAGAGATGTGAGCCACTGTGCCTGCCTGTATTTTCTTTTTGAGCTTTGGGAAATAACAAATGCTAAACCAATGTATGGCTAATTGTACTCTAGGTAGAAAGGTAAGTGCTTTGAAATGAAAGTAAAACCAGTAGCTTCTTCCCACAGAGACTGGCCCCCACCACAGTGAAGTCAAGGGTGCACCTGAACTTGCAGGTGCTCTGAAGCCCTAGTTCACACTGTCTTACTGAAGACTCAAAGTGAGGGGCCACAAGTCCACGCAGAAGGTGACCTTTGATTGTGGCACCGAGTTCCTATCTTGTCTTTCAGCATAACATTGTGTTGAGTCAAAAATGCAGCCAATGAAAATGCGACTTCTATTGACAGAAAGTCCTAGAAATGTTGATAAAATTAAAATTTAAAAACAAATAGCCCAGGCACAGTGGCCTGTAAACCCAGCACTTTGGGAGGCTGAAGTGGGAGGATTGTTTGAGGCCAGGAGTTTGAGACCAACCTAGGCCACATAGCAAGACTGCATCTCTACAAAAAATATAAAGATTAGCTGGGTGTGGTGGTGTGAACCTTTAGTCCCAGCTATTAAGGAGACTGAGGCAGGAGGATCGCCTGAATCCAGGAGTTCGAAGTTACAGGGAGCTATGATCTGCACTCCAGCCTGTACTACAGAGTAAGCCCTAGTCTCTAAAAACAAAAGTTCAGGCGCGGTGGCTCATGCCTGTAATCC
>NW_012101329.1:307159-318976 GCF_000951045.1 Mandrillus leucophaeus | reverse complement strand
ACTTATATAATCCCAGCACTTTGGGAGGCCAAGGCAGGCAGATCACTTGAGGTCAGGAGTTTGAGACCAGCCTGACCAACATGATGAAACCCCGTCTCTACTAAAAATTCGCTGGGCATGTTGGGGGACACCTGTAATTCTAGGGAGGCTGAGGCACAATAATTGCTTGAACTTCGGAGGCAGAGGTTGCAGTAAGCCGAGATTGCACCACTGCACTCCAGCCTAGGTGATGAAGTGAGACTCTGTCTCGAAAAACAAAACAAAACCAGAAATAAAGAGGGGAAGAAAGTAGAGGGGAGATGAGGAAAGGAAATAAATCTCCCTGAAGTGAATAAATCCACATATTCAAGCAGCATTTGGATTACAGTTAACGGCATGGTTTAGACCCTTGAGATCAAGGTGCAATTTTACACATCTGTAATTTTTCTGTCACTTTTTCTGTAAAGAAGAAATCTTTGACCAAATGCTTACACTTCTGATGAGTGTGAAGGAGAAGTGTGTCGCTACTCCCTGGTGTCCTGGGCTCGCAGCCCTGAGGTCCCACCCGCTCTGTGCGGCAGAGACTGTGCTGGCTGTGCAGCCTCTCAGTTCAGAAGAGCATCCTCGGCAGACCGTGCTATGCTGCTAGACACAGTAGACCAGAACCCGCGACTTGATTTCCTAAACTCCTGATGGAAGAAGAACGAGGTGAAGAAGAAACTTTTTTTTTTTTTTTTTTTTTGAGACAGAGTCTCACTCTGTCGCCCACATTGGAGTGCAGTGGCGTGATCTCGGCTCACTGCAAACTCCACCTGCCAGGTTCAAGCGATTCTCCTGCCTCAGCCTCCCACGTAGCTGGGATTAGAAACTAATCTTCATCAAGTGTCCAGTATCTGTCTTACAATGTGCCGGGTGTCTTACACATGGTCCTACATAACACAGTAAGACAAAGGCCGAGGGACACACAGCTGTCATTGCTTCCCATACACTCTAACCCCTTCCTCCAACAGTTGGGCTGGGGGCAGACACCTGGCCCAGGCTGGGTCAGTTGGATTTTCTCTCTCAGGAGCTTTGGAACACAGGTCCTGAGAGAAGGAGCTGATGTGCTGCAGGCAACAGAACTGCAGTGTCATATATGGTCATAGCTTGAGCTGTTGTTGCAGTAGACCAAAGCCATGTGCAGATAAATTACAGGAGGCGAGAGAAGCCACGAGTGGGCCAGGCTACATCACTTGCGGAGAGAAGCAGACACAAGGAACTCCGCAGTGCGGAGAAGACAGAGGTCTCTGATTTTCCAGCGTGATGTGGCTGCACGCTGTTTCATTTCTCAGAGGCCTGAGGGAGTAACTGTTGTATCCTTAGTAACACCATCTTTTACTTAATGTTGACTCAAGTGAGCTTGTGTTCTTGGTGTAAAAAAGTGAAAAGTGTATGTTCCAAATCTCATCTAGGGACAGAACCTAATTTTGTGTGATGTAATCCCCAAACTTCTGAGAAGAAATTTTTTTTACTTAAAATTTTTTTTTTTCATTTGTCTTTTACCATGCAAGACTTCATCACCAGAAATCAACATTTTTGATTTTGAAAAATTAAGGCAATTTAATATTAAACTTTAATGGGGTTAAGACTTGTTCTGGGAAACCTGTTACCCAGTCAAGCAAGACAAAAGTGACCTTTAATCAAACATTCTTTTCGGGTTGTATCTGGCCCCTTGATGATCATCTGATAATCTTTTCCCCCTGTAAAATGTCCCTGCCAAGAGGAAATTGTATTCTTCTTTTTTTTTCTTTTTTTTTTTGAGACGGAATCTCGCTCTGTCACCCAGGCTGGAGTGCAATGACATGATCTCAGCTCACTGCAACCTCTGCCCCCCAGGTTCAAGTGATTCTCCTGCCTCAGCCTCCCAAGTAGCTGGGAGTACAGGCATGCACCACCACGCCCAGCTAATTTTTGTATTTTTGGTAGAGACAGGGTTTCACTAGGCTTGTCTTGAACTCCTGACCTCAGGTGATCCACCTGTCTCGGCCTCCCAAAGTGCTGAGATGACAGGCATGAGCCACCATGCCCAGCCGGAAATTGTATTATTCTAACAGGGGACTTTTCCTTTGAATGCAAGATTGTACTAATCTCATATACAAATTGTCTGAAAGTTTGCTCAGGCAAGGACAATGAGGCAAGCTCTGAGGCAGCAAATGTCTCAATGTTCTCCTCAGCAGTGGTCTTACCTGGGAACTTGCTAGAAATGCAAAGTCTCCGGTCACAATCGACCTACTGAATAGGAAACTCTATAGGTGGGACCCAGCCGTGTGAGATCCAGGTGATGCCGACATGCATGACATTTAAGAACCTCTGCCCTCAGGACGCTGCAGCTCATATAGTGCTTGCTGGATTCCTCTGAAGACTGGGCTTGGGTTGGGTGGTACAGGAGTAAAGGATGTAACCAGAACAGGCTCCTTGTGTGATGCACACAGCACGTCAATCTGCTAAGACAACCAGGTTGCAGCAGATAAAGAGGTTGAATCATAGGGTCACTGAACAAGGAGATGGGAGGGAACCTCGAATCCATCTCCTCAAGGAGTTTGGGGCCAGGGTTTTTAAGGGTTTGAAGTGGGCCGAGATGTGGAGCTCGTTGGTGGGAGACCGCAGGGTGAAGTTGTGGGGCAGGGAGAGGAAGAAGCTGTGTTTTCAGGCTGATCCCTTCCTCTGTGGGGTCTTCGAGCTGGGTGCTGGAATTCAGGGTCTGAAAAACATCTTAAGCAAAATCATTAAACAAAGTCCTTATACTTCTAATGTCAGCGATCCTGTCTATAAGAACAATGGGGAGGCAAATTAATTCTTATGCAGTCTTCTGACCCTGATGTCAGAAATCTCAGAAACAATAGGGAGGCCAGTGGTCAGGGTCCAGGGCTCCATGACTTTCAGCAACAAGGCAGTGGGCCAGAGTGCAGCCTGCCTGATGCTGATTATGACTATATTTCTGTGCAGAACCCAGCAGGCAATTTTTGGTCACCCTGTGGGGACATACCCACGTGCCGGTTTTCCATATTCTTCTTGGCTCAAAGTGGCCTCTCTTCGATAAATAAATGATTCCCTGGAGAGGGGCTTAGACAGTGACCCAGTGAAAAGCCTCCTGCTGTTTCCACTGTGGACTGTGGAGCTTTGTTCAGACAACAGGCCTAACTGCGGCTCCATTGGCCCTGTGATAACCCTACCCTGTTGGCTGGCCTGGTTCCCCGTCCAGAAGGAGGTTAATGAGGAGGTGAACATGAGCACTCCTCACAGGGAACGTGCCCTAGCAAGTCAGCAGGACTCAGATTTGCTTGCAGTTGTTAGCCAAGCCAATCTCCTACCGACACATTTAGCTTGGGGACAATGTCCTGTCCCCAGACAGGAGGCCTGAAAACTTGACAGATGGCAAGAGCTAACATCTTTTCTTTAGGATGAGGAGCAGGGAAGAAGTCCTCATTATTGGAGGAACACACATTTTGAGAAGGAAAAAATGGCCACTCCTTATAGATCATTCCTCACCAGCCCCTCCCGCCTTCCTCAGGGGAAAACTGCTTTCTGTTTCCTCTGTGCCCCAGGGCAGCTCCAACTCCCCAACACAGCACAATACTGTTGTCCTTGCTTCTAGACGGCTCCTTAATGAGACTCTTTGAGGGCCGAACCAATGATTAGTCATCTTTGTATTCTCTGTGTTTGGCAAAATATATTTGCTGGATGAATGAGCTTTAACTAGGGCTGGTGCAGATGTTTGGGTGGCAAGGGGAGTTGGCTAGCAGATCCTAAAACCCAGGCAATCAGCCCTTCCTGACTGTAGATTCCCTTTGACCTTGCACGCACACACACATACACACATCTTAATGGTGATTTCAGGACACTTAAAATTCCCTTTCAGTTTAAAAAAGTTTTAAATGGTCCTGGCACGGCGGCTCACACCTATAATCCCAGCACTTTGGGAGGCCAGCATGGGTGGCTCACCTGAGGTCAGGAGTTCGAGACCAGCCTGGCCAACATGATGAAACCCCGTCTCTACTAAAAATTCAAAACTAGCTGGGTGTGGTGGCGCTTACCTGTAATCCCAGCTAGTCAGGAGGCTGAGGCAGGAGAATCACTTGAACCTGGGAGGTGGAGGTTGGAGGCTGCAATGAGCTGAGATCACCCCATTGCACTCCAGCCTGGGTAAAAGCAACAAAACTCTATCTCAGGAAAAAAAAAAAAAAAAAAAAAAAAAAAAAAAAAAAAAGCTTTAAATGGCTCTGGTGACTAGTTGCAATGGTCCATTCAAATAGAAGAATTAGTTTCTACTGCCTTACTCCCAAAGAACACGCACATCTTACAGAAAGGTGAGATGCTACTCACGTGTAGGGTCATTTCGGTTCCCATCACAGAAAGCAAAGAAAAACACTGGACATTCAAACTGCATTGTGTCAACCTCATTGGTTCCTTTGGGACTGCTGAGAAGTGTACCTTTGTGTTCTCCATGCACAGGGATTTGCTAAGGAAATGTAGAGTGTCAACAAGACCAGAGACACTGTTTTCTTAGTTGAGCGGGGTGGCTTCATTCAGGGACTTCGACATTTGCATAGAAACCTCATGATTGCAGGGACAGCAGGAGTTGGCATGAATTAGGCTGGTACTTGATATGCTAATTACGATTCTCTATAATCTTTGAAGGCTGTTTGGAAAGAGAATTTAGAATTGGCGAGACTGGAAACGCAGTTAGGTTAAATGACTTGCCCAAAGGTCTCAGAGCTAATGAATGGGAAATTTGCTATGTGTTTCCAATGTGCAAAGAATACTACACGCAATACCTCCTTTAATCCTCTCAGCAATTCTCTGGTGAGTATTTTATTACGATTATTGCCCTGCTCTAAGGGAAGCCACACAGAGCTGCCACTTGCCCAGACTTACTCTGTTAATGAGTGGAGGAGTCAAATGAGGTTTGTTGAGATTTCGGCTGAGGTCAGTCTGGTCCCAGAAAAGAACATTCGAAGGTCATTCTATGCTTACCGGGAACAGAGCTAAGATTGTCTCCATTTTTTTTTTTTTTTTATCACTCAAAGATTTTAATGCTCAGTTTTTACAAACACATTCAAATTTCCATCCAATTTTCTGATTCATAGCAAAATGTACTAGCTTTAAAAATGTGCATTCTTCAGCTTTCTCCTACACTTTCTTGCCTATTTTTCAAAACTGAGCACTGGGTATTTTTAACATAAGTGATATTATATTATATGTGCATTTTAATTGCATGTTTTGGGGAAGAAATGAAATCCATGATATTTTGGGTAACTCATAGTGTACTTATAAAATGAAAAGCTTGCTATCAAAATATACTTTTCACTGGGAGAAAGAAATAAAACAAACAAATGGATCTACACGAATTAAACATTGCCTTTGGTAGATTTCAGTGCAGGACAGTCCAGAACAAACATATTTGCCCTTATTTCCCCAGAGCTACTCAAATTCTGAGTTATTTCAATTTTTTTTTTTTTTTTTGAGACAGAGTCTTGCTCTGTCGTCCAGGCTAAAGTGCAGTGATGCGATTTCGTCTCACTGCAACCTCCACCTCCCAGGTTCAAGTGATTCTCCTGCCTCAGCCTCCCGAGTAGCTGGGATTACAGGCGTTGGTCACCATACCCAGCTAATTTTTGTATTTTTAGTAGAGACAGGGTTTCGCCATGTTGGCCAGTCTGGTCTTAAACTCCTGATCTCAGGTGATCCGCCCGCCTCAGCCTCCCAAAGTGCTGGGATTACAGGTGTGAGTCACTGTGCCTGGCCTATTTCACTAATATTTTTAACTGAGATTTTATTATGTTGCCATTTGTTTATCATTCCACATCTGTAGCCAAGCTCTGAACGCTTACAATTCTCTGATAATTGTTGGGAGCTTACTCAGGAGCATCTGGACCACTGGACACTTGCGGTAACTGTCTGCACCCAGCACTCCCTGTCATCAGATGCTCCACGCCCTTCTCACGCTCACCTTGAGCTAGTAACTCTCCTCTGAGCTGTATTTCTTCAAAGATTTCTGAACAACTTCAGCAACTTTAAGGTCAGGTCACTTGCAAAGCTCAGCTCTCTCCTTGGCAAGTTTCTGTTTCTTTCTTTCTTGTCACAGCCTGTTCTTGAAGTTAGGGTCACTCGGTCTGTTGTGGTCCGAGTAAATGCAGGACCCAGTGAAAAGGACTCTGCGTTCCCTGGCTGTGATGGCGCTCTTCTGGCCCAGCGTCTTTTGTAGACTGTGGTGGCGGGGTCTCAATTCTCAAACCAGCAATGAACATCTGCTGCTCAGTTCCTATTATTACTGTACATAATAGGCTGCATTTCTTAAATTGGAAAAAAAATGGGCATTTTGTACATTCAAGTTAGCCTTCTAGTTAGTTCCCGACCAAATTAACTATTATCAAGATGTTTATATTTCACTGAATTCGCAAGCTGTCTGACAGCAACAAAGGTCGTGTGAACATTGTGAAATCAGGAGCAGAAACATGGAGGTGTCTTTTTTCTGCTTCCCCCCTCATTTGAGATTTGCAGCGTACCTAACAGCAACTGATGTGGTATATTCTGTCCTTAAATTTAAAAATTAAAAAAGTAAACACTCAGGTTGAATATTTGGAGGGAAACATTGATACTTTTGCACAGCAAAAATAAATACATACATATATTTCTCCTTTGTTCAAGACATTTCTCAGCAACTGGAAGTGCTGCTGTGAGATTTCTCCTGAAATCTGCACACGCTCTGGTGGTTGGTGCAGGATAAATGTGGGAATGTGCTGGTTCCTACGGCAAAGGCCCCGGTTGGGGCTTCTCCCTCCCAAGCTGTCTGGTGACGCCAGCCACACATGCAAGGACAGCAAATTGGAAGCTGGTCATCACTGAGGCCTTAGGAGAGCTTGGGTGGGTGTTCAGGGTAGATCTGAGGGGCTAAGGAAGGGGCACACGACAGGGATGGGCGCTGGCTGTGCCTGGCATGCAGTAGATGCTCAACAAGGTGGAGTCTCTAGACAGGTGGCTCAGAAGTCTTCAGGGAAGGGGTAGGAGAGGGAGGTCAAAGATGAACTTTCAGAGCCCGGTATCAATTCAAAGGAGCAGAAAAGCAGTGCAGACAAGGAGGCTTCTCATCTCTAAGCATCTGCCTGTTCCTCTGCCTTCTAGAAGACACTTCCTGTTAGAGTTTCAGGCTCATGCTCCTGGTCTTCCCTCTTCTCCCTGGTTGGATCAGAACCTCGATCAGAACATAGCTCCTGGGAGACCCCACTGGCCTCCAAGACAGACAAACAGGAAGAGGGGGATTGTGGCAAGTCTTTCCCCACTCAGTAATGTGGAGAAACTGCCATGGGAGATGAGAAGCTGAAAATGTTTCCATCTATGACCTAATAAGCTAAGGCAATTTCACACACACACGCACCCCATCAAAAACATCATGAATCCTGATGACATCATTTTTGCATCTGCAATGCTATTCCTATTGTCAAGGGCCTTCCTAAAGCACCTTGTTAAATCAGCATTTGATTCAATCACACTGCCTGGACTCAAATCAGCCTCTGAGACTGCGACAGGCCATGCTTCTTCACCGCACCCACAGAAGCACAATCCAAGCACGTACTTGGGCTACTGACACTTGGCCACTGCGTGTTTACTCACGTAGCACAAAGGGACGCTGGGCCACACACGGTCGCGTTGTTGAATGGAAGCTGAAATGTCACAAGCAGGTTTCCTTGAGCCTTAATGGGTTTTGTTTTCCCAAAGTCTCAAAGAATCGAACCGCTTGCCCCTCTCCCTCGGTCTTCTCAGAACACTCTCCCAGGACCGAATTTAAACTTCTGGAGGGATCAAAAATCAACTCGTTAATCAGGAGCTCAAAGCCAGCCTCTTCCTGGATCAGTGTATGGGGGCTGTGCCCCTCCACACTCACGGCCCTATTCCATGTTTTAATTAAACATTTTCTTCCTCATCTTTCCCGTTTTTAACTTGTATAGAACTCATTTGAGTGGAACTCATTCTTCCTGTGGGCTCCATGCACTCCCGAAGGCCTCCGATTCCTGAGGAGCGTAACACCTTCTTTCCACCATCATCTCGTTTGCAAATGGAAATTCCAGAGCTGCTCCTGGCACTGAGAACCGCAGAACAGACATCTGGTGGGAACTTTCCATGAGGAAGCAAGACATTTCGGCGTGTCTGAGGACCCTCAGCTCTTTCCTTCCAGCCGCTTCTCTGGCATCTCTTTCCTCTGTGCATCCTGCAAAGTCGGCCCGTCTCACTCCTGGGAAAGCCACCAGCTCTGATGGTGGCCTGGTCCCCGCGGGGAGTAGAGAGTGTATGAGAGGAGGCAGCACCCAGTGGGGCAGGAGTGTGTGCACCGCCAGGCAATTCAGAGTTCAAAGCCCGGCTCTGCCACTTAACAGTGTTATGCTGTGGGGTGGGTGGCTTCTTCGCCTTGTGTCTTGGTTTCTCCATCCGCAGCACGGACAGAAAAATAGCATCTGCCTCCCCCAACTTAGGACCCATTACTGCGTTTGACAAGGCTCATTTGCTACCTTCACCATAAAGCCTTGCCAAACCTAATTACTTCCTTTGTAGGTTTTTGTTCTTGTTTTTGAAATTTGCAAAACAGAAAACCTATTTATTTTCCGATGAGAAATGGAACTATCAAGCACATTGTTTGCCTGTAAGCCGATTTATACAGGAAGCTAAATCATTGTCAGGGTGTTGGCTGCACATGGCTCAGAGGCGCCGGTGCTGTGAAGCAATGATGGCCTCACATATTCATCTCCACTAATAATAGCTCATCCTTATTGAGGTGGCACTTGATGCCAGGTGATGTGACTCTAATGTTTATTTATTAAATTTTAATCCTCACTATAACTTATGAGTTAAGAACTGTTGGCCGGGCGCGGTGGCTCACGCCTGTAATCACAGCACTTTGGGAGGCCGAGGTGGGCGGATCACGAGGTCAGGAGATCAAGACCACCCTGGCTAACACAGTGAAACCCTGTCTCTACTAAAATCACAAAAAAATTAGCCAGGCGTGGTGGCTGGCGCCTGTAGTCCCAGCTACTTGGGAGGCTGAGGCGGGAGAATGGCATGAACCCGGGAGACGGAGCTTGTAGTAAGCCAAGATCACGCCACTGCACTCCAGTGTGGGAGGTTGAGGAGGATAGCTCACGAGGTCAGGAGTTTGAGACCAGCCTGGCCAACATGGTGAAAAATTGTCTCTACTAAAAATACAAAAATGAGCTGGGTGTGGTGGCGGGCACCTGTAATCCCAGCTATTTGGGAGGCTGAGGCAGGAGAATCCACTTGAAACCGGAAGGCGGAGGTTGCAGTGAGCTGGGATCGCACCACTGAACTCCAGCCTGGGCGAAAGAGCAAAACTCTGTCTTGAAAAAAAAAGGAAGACTTTCATCCTTAGTTTAATACTCTGCTGTTGCATTAAACTTGAAATTCTTAGCCCATTGATCTCTGAAACTGTGTTTCTTAAGAGAAATCCAGTGGGACAATGGAGTGTATGGATTAACAGAGCAGGTACATGCAAGATGCATGTCTGCTGTTCTTTGCCATCTGATTTGCACACTGCATTCATGTGGCCCCTGAGCACAGCATTCCATTGGGCCATGATATATGGAATTCAGCAAGGCTCAACGCAAATACAAGGTAAGGGTGTTGTGTCCATGACCAAATAGGCAGAAGCACTGGAGCTCTGAGAGGCCATGCTTTCCTTTGGACCAGGAACTGACCAGAACTGGCTTTTGAATGCAGAAAGGAGACAGACAGTAGTGTTCAAATACGCACAGATGGCCAAGAAACCCTATCACATCCTTTCTCACTCATGCTGTCTCCCTCTACTAGCCAACCCACTGTTCTTTTTCTTCTAATTCTTCCCTACTCTTTAGTAAGCTGAAGGAAGAGTGTTTGTAAAATACATGAATATCAAGAAGCAAAACAAAAACAGTTGAGTTAGTTTGGGACAGTGTTTCTACAGTTCTAGTAAGAACAAAACATATCAGTATATGGGATTCAAAATACAAATTGTGTAATATCTGTGATCCAATGTGGGCTAAAAGCTCATGCTTTTTGCATTTGAAAGTGGCATTGCACAACAGAAAGATTTATGGTCTTGTTTTTGTCTTGATTGTCACAGTCTTAGAGTGCCCTTGTGCAATGCTAAGTTTCTGTGAAATGGTTTATATTGAGCAGGAGAACACAGGGCCTTGCTCTGAGGGCCAGGTGAGGTCCTAGGAACACAAACGCCAGGGTGACCATGGGGGCCAGCTCCTGATGTCAGCCAAAGCTTTTCTCTTTCTTGTGACATTTCCTGTATGAGATTATGTGCCCCATCAAGGCAGGTACCATGTTTTTTTTTTTTTCATCCCTGCTGCTCCCAACCTCTATACATGGCCTAGCATTTTTGAAGGTGTTCAATAAAGAATCTTCAAATGAATGAGTGTATACACGAGTGAGCGGATGAACAGGCTATGAGGATTCTTCGTCTTCTATCCCAGTTGGATTCAATTTGGAGATGTTCTTACCTGTGGGAATGTGCATTAGTCATGGCTGACCAGGCAGGCTGAGTTACCCGGCCTGGGCCAGTTCGCACCTGTTGTCTCCGGTAATTACTGAGTATCTCCTTTCACTCTCAGACGTTCTATGATCCGGATGATAAACTATATGACCACCCTAATGACAGAAGGTAGGAAGGCTTCAGAACAAGAACAATAGCCAGAAGACACCAGTCACGGGACTTCCTAAAGCTGGGTGTTGAAGGAAGGGACAGCAAATGCTTTCTGAGGCCTCTTTCTTTTTCTTTAGATGGAGTCTTGCTCTATTATCCAGGCTGGAATGCAGTCACGCATTCACGGCTCACTGCAGCCTCAAACTCGCAGGCTCAAGCAATCCTCCCACCTCAGCCTCCTTAGTAGCTGGGACTACTGGCACACGCCACCATGACCTGCTAGTTTTTTTTTTGGGGGGGACGATGGGGTCTTGCCATGTTGCCCAGGCTGGTCTTGAACTCCTGGGCTCAAGCATTTCTCCTGCCTCTGCCTCCCAAAGTGCTGGGATTACAGGCTTGGGCCACCACACCCGGGCTCTAAGGCTCTTTCTGCTCTCAGATTCTTAGATCCTGTGAGATATATTATATATACACATACGTATTCTATCATATATATTTTATATGTTATTATATATATAACTTTTTCTTTCTTTCTTTCTGTTTTTGAGATGGAGTCTCGTTCTGTTGCCAGGCGGTCACGGCTCACTGCAACCTCCGCCTCCTGAGTTCAAGCGATTCTCCTGCCTCAGCCTCCCAAGTAGCTGGGATTACAGGAGTGTACCACCACGCCTGGCTAATTTTTGTAGTTTTTTAGTAGAGATGGGGTTTCACCACAATGGCCAGGCTGGTCTTGAACTCCTGACTTTGTGATCCACCTGCCTCGGCCTCCCAAAGTGCTGGGATTACAGGCGTGAGCCGCCGCGTCCAGCCATTTTTTTCTTTATTTACAGGCACACCTCATTTTATTGTGCTTTGCTTTATTGCACTTTGCAGATATTGTGTTTTTTACAAATTGAGGCTTTGTGGCAACCCAGCATTGAGTGCGTCTATTGGCACTACTTTTCCAACAGCATGTGTCACTGTATCCCATTGTGGTGATTCTCACAATACTTCACAATTTATCATGACTATTGTGACTATTATCTGTCATGGTGATCTTTGCTCGCTGATCTTTGATGTTACTATTGTAATTGTTTTGGGGTGCACTCATATGAGATGACAGACTTAATTGATCAATGTTGTGTGTGTTCTGACTGCTCTGTGGGCAATATTTAAAGAAG
>NW_012101329.1:303791-305703 GCF_000951045.1 Mandrillus leucophaeus | reverse complement strand
CTCACCAGAAGCAGATGCTGGAGCCAGGCTGGTGTAGCCTGCAGAACCACAAGCCAATTAAACCTCTTATCTTTGTAAATTACCCAGCCTCAGGTATTTCTTTATGGTGACACAGAAATGGCTGAACACAGGTGACCTACAATTTATTGTGAATAATCCCATATTGGTAATCATTAGGTTGGTGCAAAAGCAATTGTGGTTTTTGCCATTAAAGGTAATGTAAAAAGGGTGGGGCATGGTGGCTCATGCCTGTAATCCCAGCACTTTGGGAGGCTGACAGGGGTGGATCACCTGAGGTCAGGAGTTTGAGATTAGCCTGGCTAACATGGAGAAACCCTGTCTCTACTACAAATACAAAAAATTAGCCAGGCACGGTGGTGCATGCCTGTAATCCCAGCTACTCAGGAGGCTGAGGCAGGAGAATCACTTGAACCCAGGAGGCAGAAGTTGCAATGAGCCAATATTACGCCACTCTACTCCAGCCTGGGCAACAAGAGCGAAACTCCATTTCAAAAAAAAAAAAAAAAGGAATGTGAAAAGTAATAAAAATAGCACCTTTAAGTCCACCTTAACTCTCAGATTCATAAAGCTGGGAATAATATTGAAGCTTATTTAAATTCAACTCCTTAATTTTATAGACAAGGCCTCTAACGCCCAGGAAGACCGAACCTACGTTGTGCAAGGTCACTAAACAAATCATTGTGTCCAGGCATAGAAACCACATTGTTCTATCTCTTCATTGGTAAAGTATGCCTGGCAATAATTTTACACAGGAATGATACTTAAAATGTTTATTTCATAAGCACTGTTATTTGCTGCTATGGAACTTTCTATAAATCCATGGTTCTATTTTTGCTTTCCATGTAAACATGCCCTTATTATGTATGTAAAGATGAGCTTAGAGTTGGGCTGGAAAGCCAGACTTCCTTCCAGACAGCAGGAAGAAATGGGAACTGGCATCCTCTATTTCAAATCTCTACTTCTGTTTTGACAGGTAATAATGTTGCCAGATGCCAGGGGTTCAGGCCAGGTCTTGTTGTCACTGTACAGAAAGCCAATCACTGAGACGATGAGTGTTGCTGGGGAAGAAAGGCTTTAATGCAGGTAACGTCAGCTGGGACATGGGAGACCAGTCTCAAATCTATCTCCCTAACCAACTGAAGTTAGAGGTTTATATAGCAGGGAGTTAGGGAGAGGTAAAGAAGGGGCATTGGTCAATAGGCAGCAGGTGCATCTCAAGACCGAATGCCGTCATCTGAAAAGTTTCAGTTCCCTGATACTATCTGGGAGGCCTGATGGTCGGTTTCCTGAGAAAGAAACTCAGACAAAACAAATGTAAGTTCCTCAGGCTTCAGCTCTATGGGCAAATCAAGCCGGGTTCAGCAACTCTGTAGGTAGAGAAATCAGCAATGGTGAATTATGGTAAGAGCAAACATGGTGAGATGTAGAATGTTCTCAATTAACCCGTTAATTTCTCTTAAATTTTTTGGAAACACATGCTGCTGACCAGGAAAGGTAGAGAACTTTGATTAGTTTTCCTTACATAACAACGTATTTTCCCTGTGCAACAAGCCTAGAATCCCAGGATAATTTTTGAAAGTTTAGCAGTTATGTTTTAAGAGAAAAAGAGTTCAAATGTTCAATTTCAAGGCAACATGCCAAAAGGTTGCAAATATGTAGCAAACATGCCATAAGGTTGTATAAGGGAATTCTGCCTCCCATGATGAAGAAGATTCTTAGAACCACCTGGAGGCTGTTTTAAATTATACACACACCCATCACCCTGGGACTGACCATTCTATAATAGATTTTATTTTATCCCTGTAGGGAAGGGTGCCATCCCAAAAGCCACCACAAGGCGGCACCCTGCAGGACATCGCGGCTCTCCCTGGGCAGGAGCTGTCTCTTTCTC
>NW_012101329.1:299674-301766 GCF_000951045.1 Mandrillus leucophaeus | reverse complement strand
TTTGCTCGCTGATCTTTGATGTTACTATTGTAATTGTTTTGGGGTGCACTCATATGAGATGACAGACTTAATTGATCAATGTTGTGTGTGTTCTGACTGCTCTGTGGGCAATATTTAAAGAAGGAAATACAAAATTTACTTATTCTAAATCCACAGTATTGAAAAACACAAAAGCATGGTTAACTCTCAACATTCTACCCCAGTAAGGTATTCAGGAATATGTAGAACTAACTGTGACATTGTGAAATATGTATTTGGTCTTCCTCCTCCTCTCCTGGTATATAGCTCCTGAAATCCTTGGACTCTTCAAAGTGATAAATGCCTTTCTCTAGCTTCAGGATGGGGGCTGTCCCTGCAAAAACCAAGGCAGGATTAGAGAGTTGGGACTTTCAACGCCACCTCCCCATCTCTGGGGAGGGGAAAAGGGCTGAAGGTTAAGTTGATCAGCAATGGCCAATGGTTTCATCACTCATGCCTACTTAACGAAGCCTCCACACAAACCCAAAAGGACTGGGTTCAGGGAGCTTCTGGATCGCTGAACTCGCGGAGGTTCCCGGAGGCTGGTATGCCCATGGAAGCTCCATGTCGCTTTCCCCATACTTCACCCTGTGCATCTTTTCTTCTGTGTCCTTTGTAATATCCTTTTTAATAAACCAGTAAACATGTTTCCCTGGGTTCTGTGAGCTGCTCTAGCAAATCAATCAAAGCCAAGGAGGGGGTCATGGGAATCCCGACTTATAGCCAGATTGGAAGCACAGGTCACAACCTGGGGCTTTTGATGAGCATCAGAAGTACGGTGGGTGGCCTTATGGGGCTGGGGCCTCAACCTGTGTAATCTGAGGCCATCTCTAGGTAGACAGTGTCAGAATTGAACTAGAGGACACGCAGCTGACATCCACTGCAGAATTAATTGCTTGTTTGCAGGGGAAAAATCGCTGTACATCTGGCATCAGAATGGTGTTGTGAGGGTAGAGTGGGAGACAACTGAGTTTGTTTTTTTGACTCACCAGCATTTGTTATATTAATTCCATCATATAACCTTCCTAATTATGCTAGTCTATTAAAATTAGTTAACATCTTTTGAGTGTATTTTGTCTGAGAATGAACGGAGGTGATGACACGGTTTGGATGTTTCTTTCCCTCCAAATCTCACATTAGATGGTGACCTTCAGTGTTGGAAGTGGGCCTGGTGGGAGGTGTTTGGATCATGGGGGTGGATTCTTCATGAATGGCTTAGCACCATCCCCTTGGTGATGAGTGAGCTCTTGCTTTGAGTTCACATGAGATCTGGTTATTTAGAGGTGTGTGGCACCTCCCCCAACCCTTGTTCCCACGCTAACCACGTGGTGCCTGCTCCCTGTCACTTTAACCATGATTGGAAGCTCCCGGAGGCTCTCACCAGAAGCAGATGCTGGAGCCAGGCTGGTGTAGCCTGCAGAACCACAAGCCAATTAAACCTCTTATCTTTGTAAATTACCCAGCCTCAGGTATTTCTTTATGGTGACACAGAAATGGCTGAACACAGGTGACCTACAATTTATTGTGAATAATCCCATATTGGTAATCATTAGGTTGGTGCAAAAGCAATTGTGGTTTTTGCCATTAAAGGTAATGTAAAAAGGGTGGGGCATGGTGGCTCATGCCTGTAATCCCAGCACTTTGGGAGGCTGACAGGGGTGGATCACCTGAGGTCAGGAGTTTGAGATTAGCCTGGCTAACATGGAGAAACCCTGTCTCTACTACAAATACAAAAAATTAGCCAGGCACGGTGGTGCATGCCTGTAATCCCAGCTACTCAGGAGGCTGAGGCAGGAGAATCACTTGAACCCAGGAGGCAGAAGTTGCAATGAGCCAATATTACGCCACTCTACTCCAGCCTGGGCAACAAGAGCGAAACTCCATTTCAAAAAAAAAAAAAAAGGAATGTGAAAAGTAATAAAAATAGCACCTTTAAGTCCACCTTAACTCTCAGATTCATAAAGCTGGGAATAATATTGAAGCTTATTTAAATTCAACTCCTTAATTTTATAGACAAGGCCTCTAACGCCCAGGAAGACCGAACCTACGTTGTGCAAGGTCACTAAACAAATCA
>NW_012101329.1:291172-295234 GCF_000951045.1 Mandrillus leucophaeus | reverse complement strand
AGATAATCTGCATTTTTAACAGTCTCACCAGGAGATTTTAATGTCCTCAAGGTTTAAGAGCCTCTTAAGTTATTGTCATTGTCACCACCAACACCACGCACAGCTGCCAATGTGGATATGAAGCCTTTTTCAGGTCCCATGTGGCATTTTGGCAATCACCCCTGCAAAGAGAGCTGGGAGGTCCCCACAGACCCTAGTGCTGGATGCAGACTCCAGCTTCAACCTTGGCGGGTGGTGGGGAGGCGGGGGGATCAGGCATCAGGTTGTCCCTTTTCAAACGTAACTTTCCTGCAGTGCCCAAAAAAGCCATTCACTCTGAAAAATTCCCTCTTCTTTCCACTCTTTTCAAAGAGGATGATTTCTCATGACTTCAACCAGGAATGCTTTCATATTTTAAATGTGCCTTTCTGTTAAAATAAGGGGAAAAACTGGAAGATACATGTATGCCTGGGTTTGGACAATGTATTAAAGGTATAGAAATTCTGCATGTAATTCTGCCTGGGAGTATAGAGTGAAGCATAGTCCTGAGTAAGTCACTTTTTTTTTTTGGTCTATGAGTCAAACCAAGTAAAAAAAGAATTCATTTCTCTTTATATAACTGTATAGATACAGAATAGATTTCTAACTCTCTGAGTGAGTTTGGAATCTGAGTGAAAAATCTGGTTTGCTCATATTTTAAGAGTTTTGAAGATTATTTCACTGGCGTTAAATAATGATGATGATAACATTGATAATAATACCTTACCCAAGGCCACACAGACAGCAAATGACTTGGGCAAGATTTGAACCCAGATTTACCTAGTGTCGAAGTCTCAGGTCTTGTCACCATACCACACCGTTCTTGGACAAAGAGGTTGTGAACACAGCACACAAACATTACTCATCACAGCACTGCTGCACGTGGCTCCCTAGGACGGATGGTACTTGGGCCTCTGCAGAGGAATGAGATGATGGGGCCCTGGGCCTTGTGCCAGCATTTACAACCCAGGGTTGCAATGCAGGGAATCAGCCACAGTGAAGCAACCCGGAGATCTGCAAGCACAGGAAGCCACTACCACCCTGGACACGAGGCAGTGGAGGACGAACAGCTACCAGGAGGAGCAGGCCATCCAGTGATGGCTGGAACCTCAGAAATCCACTCCTCATGGAGACCCAGCCACTGCCGGAGAAGCCGCCTGCAGTAAAGAGGGTAAGAAATAACCTGGTTTCTTCCTTCTGGGTCCACTCCCATCTCCTGACAGCACCTCCACTGGCCAAACCCAGTCAGCAAACCCAGCGGCCTGGAAATCCACGCTTCCGCTCACCGCAGAGTAGCGCAAGGGCAAGACTGGATCTGAGGGCACACAGATGAAAACAGGCATGCCCATGCTAGGTTTTGTTATTTCACGGAATAAGCACTTTACAGTTCCCCTAAATAGTAAATCCCTTATTACCTTTAGATTCATTTGATTTAACAGAAAAAGACTTTAAAATCACGTGTTTCCTTTCTTTGCTCCCTCCTTCCCTTCCTCCCTTCCTATCCTCCCCTCCCTCCTTCCCTTCCTTCCTTCCTTCCTTCCTTCTTTCCTTCCCATTTTTTTGAGACAGGGTTTCACTCCCATCACACAGGCTGTAGTGCAGTGGTGTGATCATGGCTCACTGCAACCTCCCCTCCTGGGCTTGAGGGAGCCTCCCACCTCAGCCTCCCAAGTAGCTGGGACTACAGGTGTGCGCCACCATGCCCAGCTTAGTTTTGCTTTTTTTTTTGGTAGAGACAGGATTTTGCCATGTTGCCCAGGCTTATCTCAAACTCCTGAGCTCAAGTTCTCTGCCCACCTTGGCCTCCCAAGATGCTGGGATTACAGGCGTGAGCCACCACACCTGGGCTACTTTTTCTTTTCTGGTTTTTTTTTTTTTTTTTTAGTGACTTTAAAAACATCTATTATGCAAGCAGGTATCTCTTTATACCTGTAACTCACTGAATACTGGAAAACAAAGAAAGCATTATTGGCTGGGCTGGGTGGTGCATGCCTGTAGTCCCAGCTACTTGGGAGGCTGAGGTGGGAGGATGGCTTAAGCCCAGGAAGTTTGACTTCAGTCTGGGCAACATAGCAAGACCCCATCTCTTAAAAAAAAAGGAAGAGAGAAAAAAAAAGGGAAAGCATTGATTGAATACTTCCTTACAAAGGGCTAGTAGTCCCATTTGCCGGGCAAATAATAAGTAATACGGAGGATGAATTTTATCTGACTTATTACCTGAAAGAAAGAGAAGCTGGCTGCAAATCCTACGGTCATCAAGCTACTGTCTTTGGAAGACTAACGCATTGAAACATTGTTGGGGGGCCCTTTCCTTGAGTGTATTTGGTATGAGAAGCTGGCAAGCTTGTGCTGAGAGTCCCAGCCATAATTCTTCGGAAATGTGAGGGTGTGGGAGGCTTCAGGGTCTCTGGAGGAAGTTCTAGGCAGAGGTCGGTTGTGCCCTGGCCGGACCGCGAGCCCCCTCCCGCGGAAGGGGAGCGCTAGAGCGCCCTCTGGGGACAGCCGGCCCGGCGCGCGCGGCGGCCGACACCTCTCAAGCCTTTCGGGCTGTGCGGTCATCCACGCCCACCGCGGAGCCCACAGTGTCCTTCTCCCAGCGCTGGAGAAACGACTAGGGCATTAGCCTCAAAGGAGATTAAGGAATTGGATTTCGTAGAGATTGGGTTTCGTGCGTGCCGTCTCACATTCAGAGGCATTCCCAGAAAAACGACTCACAAAGACCACAACAGCAGCGGAGCAGGCGAGGTCTCAGTGTCCCCAGAGCTCAGCCAGGGCCAGGCAGGACGACTTCGGGGCAGGGCTCTCCTGACTTACAGGATTACAAAAAAAGGGTTCATCCTGCATTTTTTTGAAGGAGATGGCTAAGTAGGGTAAATCTGTGGTTAAGATCACAGACTTTGGAGTCGATTTTTTCCTCTTTATTTTTGTGAGTCGCCCCCCCCCCCCAACTTTTCTGTCCCTGCTCCCTCGGCCCCCTCACCGCGCATACTGCCACAGCCACTCGCAGCTCCCATGGCCCACCTCCCTGTCCTCCAGGCTGCTGCCCCCGGGGTCTTTCTGAGCACATCAGATCATCTTGCTCAGAATTGCCCTGGCTACCGCCTCTAGTTTAATACCCAACGGCCTTGGTAGGATATTCGGTGCCACACACCCTCCAGTCTCCCCTCTAATCCCTAACCCACCTGCTTCCCCGCCTAGGGGCCCTGCTCTCTGCTGGCTCTACTGTGTCCTGGGCCCTCAGCTGCGAGACCAACCCGTCCTTCCAGGAAAATGCAAGCCTCCCCAGGCGGGGTTACGCTCCCGCCCTCCACCTTGTAATTATCACCTGACCCTCTGTCTCCTGCAACGCCAGGGCTAGAGGACAGGCTGGCCCTTATTCCTATGGACACTGGCCAACATCCAACGCCTGGGACATAAACTGCACCCAATGGGATGTGAACTGCACTCTACAGTTTGCACGGTGTGTTCTGGTATTTGCTCAATCTTCACACACACTCAGGTGGCAGTACGTTTTAATGATGCAGGCGAGGGAACTGGGGCTCAGAAAGGTCTAGTGCCTTCAAGAGGTAGAACCGGTGCCCGGGCTCCGGGCTGTCTAAGCGGAGAGCCTGCAGGACTCGGAATCCTGAGGACCTGGGTTTAAGCCCGCTCAGCCAGGGACTGGGTGAGGCATCGCAGGCAAGTGACTTCACCTCCCTGCGCCGGTGCCCTAGTCTTTACCGAAGACAGCAATTCCAATCCGGGACTGTGGTGAGGTTTAAATAAAACAATGCCCAGTAAGTGGCCAGCAGGCCTGGCTCGCAGCCGGAACTATAAATGCGAGTTCCCTTTCTGACCCCAGCTTGGCAAAGGCTTCTCCTGTTTGGGCAGCAGCTCCTCCTCTTCTGAACTCCCGAGGCCACAGGGGTGCCAACTGTGGAGCGCCCGCCGTGCCATTTTGACGCGAGAGCTGTGTCTGGTACCAGCGATCCTTAAAGGAGCTCGGGGACCAGGGGCACAGCTTAGACAGGACGCGGGGGAGGGGACGGGCCTCGGGGAGGCGGG
>NW_012101329.1:275150-288677 GCF_000951045.1 Mandrillus leucophaeus | reverse complement strand
CCGCGCCGTTTTCGGTGACCAAGCTGAAGCTCAGTAGTGGTCCCTGGAGTGTGGCCCGGGTTGAGGAGCAACAGTGTTGCGCCGGCCAGTCCTTTGTAAGCATCCAGGAGCCGGCTTTCTGTGTCAGGAGAGGCCACGCCAGCACTTTCTAAGGAATCGCGGCGCCTGCTGCACTCTCTTGAGTATTTTCCGGCAGGGCCTGCGGGCAGTGGCCTCTTAGTCGCCTTAGCACTGGGTGCTTAATCCGGCTCCATCTTTTCTCCACGGAGGGGGGCTGACGCTGCAGACGGGGTTCCCGGGGTCAGGACGATCCAGGTGACTTGAGAGAAAATAAGAGAAGTTGTACTGATAGCAACTATTTTATTTATTGTAATCTTCAGGTTCGTAAACCACTCCAGTGGTATAAATCTGTGTATCTGTTAAGTCTTAGTGAGCAGTCTTCAAACCCAGGGGTGTGGCCCTGCGTCTTCAGGGGGTTATGTGATTTGAGCTGTTTTCTCAGCAAATGATGAGCCTAACCAATACGGGCCAGTTTTTGGCTAATGGGATTGAGGACTGGATTTTAAGGTGAACGGTGGTGAAGTCTGCAGTTCACAATCAGAGCACGTTAACACTGCTGAGTGGTCCCAAGCCTAAATTTTTTATGGAGCTGCTCCAAGCGGCTGAGCCTTGTAGTTATTTTACTTTGTGCAAGAAGTAACAGTGAGGCAGAGAAAGAGAGGTGACAAAATAAAGATTGGGACTTACAGCAAGATGTCTCAGATAGTATGTTTGCTTTTGTCACTTACTCTTAGGTAATAGACAACGGAGTGAAGTTCAAAGGCAACTATGTTGCGGGTGACTCCATCATGAAAGCAGCTGTTTTGTAAATCTCCAACAAATGTAAGCTCCCTGAGGGTGACAAAGATAATCTTGTTTCTGTATCCTCGGCTCTTAGCATGACCCCTGACTTACTTTCTGATTGAATGGTGTTTATCCAAATGACTGCTATGCAAGGGAAAATTGTTATTTCTTTAAAGAAGTTTCTCATTATACCTTTGATCTTAAGGTAGGCTATCCATCATTTTGAAGTTCATTCTTGGTTCAACTGGTTATTTGCTTTATTTTTTCGCAATGAATGAAATGTGTCTGAGCCTGGAGTCTCATATAGTATATTTGGTATTTCAGTGGATCTTCCCAACAACATAGCGTGGTGGTGGTGGTATCATGGTCATAACTACTATTTCACAGACGGAGATGCTGAGAACCTAAAACAGAAATGACATGGCCAAGGTCATGCAATGAGTAACTGGTGGCACCTGTGTTTCCCCAGCGCCTCTGCCCATTTTACTGCACCGCGATGCAGCCCTATTTCCAGCGAGGCTGCTTTCCTCTGAGCACACTGCTTCTGAGTTGTTTTCATAGCTCAAAATGTTCCTTGTGGTGAGCTTTTCTAGGGGCCCTCTGTTTTCAGGTGAGAGGGCCGTCATGCCCGTCTCTCCACTAGCCTGTGTACGAATGGTCACATGAATCCCACTGCCAGTGTTTCAGTTGTGAGGACTGTTCAGTTGCCATTTACTGGGGAGGAGGTGTCACTTGCATCCATTTACTCTGCCTGAGCCCACTTCCCCACCCTTCCTCTGGCCAGCAGCAGGGGAGAGAAGAGGGTTCTGAAGGAGGCTAGCAAACCAGATGATTACGTGTATGCATGTGAGGTGCTCACTTGGTCACTCAGAAGCTTAAATGACAATAGTTTAGTTCGGGAAAGAAACGCAAGGATCCGAATGGACTTTTTTTCTACAGGTCATGGAGCCTGCCCACATGTGCAAAATTGGGTCCAGAGCTTCAGGGACCCCATGGGGCAGAGGCAGCAGTCATGCTTTTGCAGTGGTGGTTAGCATGTGCCCCTTATAAATCAAAACTTCTCTTTTTGTTGTTTTCAGGGGTACTTTTTTCTGGTGTTTTTCTTTTCTTTTCTCTAAAGAGACAGAGTCTTGCTCTGTGGCCCAGGCTGGAGTGCAGTGGCATGATCATAGCTTATTGCAACCTTGAAACTATGGGCTCAAGTGATCTTCCTGCTTCATCCTGCTAAGTAGCTGGGACCACAGGTACACACCACCAAGCTGGGCTTTTTAAATTTTTTATAGAGACAGGGTCTGGCTATGTTGTCTAGGCTTGTCTTGAACTCCTGGCTTCAAGTGATCCTCCCTCCTTGCCCTCCTAAAGTGCTAGGATTACAAGTTTGAGCCTCTGTGCCCCGTAGGGGTACTTTTTAAAAAGGGTAGATAAAAGTACATCCTTGACCTGCTGCTTTGTTAGGGAGCGCTGCACAGAACTAACTCTCAGGATTAGATACAGCATCCATCTATTCCATTGTATCTGACAAGAGGCTTGGCCCACAGATTTTACGTTGCTGTATTCTGGAGGATTCCAAGTAAGTGCTGTCATCATTGTACAAGACTGTCGCAGTTTCTGAACTAGAATGACCAAAGCCCAATTCAGCAGAAAAATAAGTCCAGCAAAACCTTAGGAGGATGTCCTATGGATCAGGACATTTAAGTGGAATTATCTTGGCTTTTAGCCAGGCTGCTGTATTTTTTTATTTTGTTTTATTTGTTGTTTTTGAGACGGAGTCTTGCTGTGTCGCCCAGGCTGGAGTGCAGTGGCGTGATCTCGGCTCACTGTACCCTCCGCCTCCGAGGTTTAAGCAGTTCTTCTGCCTCAGCCTCCTGAGTAGCTAGGATTACAAGTGCCTGCCACCATGCTTGGCTAATTTTTGAATTTTTAGTAGAGACAGGGTTTCACTATGTTGGCCAGGCTGGTCTTGAACTCGTGACCTCAGGTGATCCGCCTGCTTTGGCTTCCCAAAGTGCTGGGATTGCAGGCATGAGCCACCGCGCCCGGCCTGGCCTGTATTTTTTAAAATAGCCAGTGTCAACAGAGAAGTGGACACCTTCTGTTGTGCTGTAACAGAGCACAATTTCATCATCTCTGACTCTGCTTTCTGTTCCTTCTCCACCTTCATCAAATGGTGCCTGGGTGACTAGGTGAAAAATGCAAAATCAATCCAGGTAGCTGGCTTTCGTGTGAAAACACAGACAGAAAAGCTCTCTTGTTGTCCTTTGACCTCTGATAAACTCAGATACATTTGGAAGTATTCCGAAATTCAGGTGAGCGCTTCAGTTGAGTTATCCAAAGGCCTGGGCTTCTCATAAAACCCAGGCACTTTCTTAATGTTGAGGACTTGGGTAGAGTGCTGGTGTGTTCCTTCCCTGCCAGGCTGCCAGGCCTGTGTTTTGCTTGAGTGCTCTGAGACAATCAGACAAGCCGGAATGCTCATTGTCAACATATTAATTATGTTCTCTGTTTCCGCAGGCTTTTCAGGAGGACTTAATCAGTTGGCATTTACTAGCCTATTTTGAAAATGCTTTTAGTGGCCATAACCTCACACCTCCCCCACCCCCAAAGAGTGTCCTCTTGCCATGCTGACCTCCGCGGGGTGGGTGAGGATTGGGGTGGGAAGAGCTGTTTCTTTTTGCTTTGCTTTCTCAGTTATTTCATAGGAATTGTTTTTTGTTAAAAGAAAATAAGTTGGTGCTAGATGTAAGGGCAGATAAAATTGGCTTCTTGGAGAGGAATGTGATTTCCTAAGGGAGAGGTTGAGCTTTGGTTTTATGGGTTGCAGTGTCTCGCTGCTGATCCAAGCTTACCATCCTGCTTCTCATTGGAGTTAGCCTTTTGATTTTCAGGCCCTGACCTGGTTAGTGACATTTGGCTGCCGGGCTGCCCAGGTGCCTGTGCTCAGTGTGGCCTGGGGGTGGAGGGGCACTTGGAGAGGAGCGCAGGCGGTGCTCTGCTGCTGATGTGTCTCAGCGCCTCCTTGCTTCCCGCCTCCTACTCCTTTCTCTTTCGGAAGGGTTAACATGGACAGTATTCCCCATTCTTTCCCGATATTCGCTGTCCATACCCGCTGTGTATTCAGCCAGTGAAAGAGAGCGGCTGTGATCATTTTCAGTGGCAGCTAATGTAGGCGAGAGCTGTGGCCACCAGCTGCTGGCTGGACCGTCACCTGGTAGACAGTGGGAGTGGCCCTGCACCTCCTTAGTTACAGCTGGAACTCTTGGAGGAGAACATTTCCCTTGTCCGGAGGGAAGTGAGGTGGACTATTCGTATGTTACAAAAGACAGTAGTTTCTGTCTGCCCAGAAGATAGAATTATTGCAGCGGTAGCCAGATGACTGCTTCTACCATCCAAACTGGGTCTATTTAAAGAGGAGGTGCTAAAATAGAGATAGTTACTGATTTTGGGTATTTAAAAGAGATTCAGATTTTCATATAGTTATTAACATGATTAAGAGTTTTCATCACTTATACTAAGAAACATGGATTCGGTTTTTATTATATATTCATGAATAACTATCCTGTTAGAGGTTTTCATCGAAACATGTAATTTTAATCTTGGTTTACTCTAGTGCACACGTGGTACCTCATTATTCCTCTAATTTGAGATACATGATAAGGCTTGATTTGTCAGCCACAGGCAAAGGGGAATAGTTGACCGGACTTCACAGTACTTCAAGATTTCGTTTTATATACAAAACTTTAAAAAGATACTTAATTAAAACTAGCTTTTCAATGAGATAATGATCTAACACTTAAGTATCCTCTAGACTTGGTGTTAATTCGGTAAAAAACTATTAAGGACAGTTTTTTTTTTTCTTATTTCCGTGTATAAAAAGACAATAGCAATTTTCCAATTTTATTTACTATCTTTTAAGTTACACCTGTCAGAAACATCATATGCTCTGCTAGATTTGGTGTATGTAAACTTTTAGTAGGCAGATGTCATTAAGGTTCTGCAATACAGTTTTCTACATTGGAGCATGCTGTAAGAAAATTAATGTAATGTTAGTTTGAAAATCACTATCCATCATGACCCTAATTCCAATAATCATAGTTTTTGCTTTTCAGATGGCTGCTGCCAGCTTACATGGTTTATAATTTGCTTCTGTTTAACTGCTTTTCATTGAACCTGAAAATTACGTTTTTCTAGGCTCTCTGGGAAGAGTTGAAATACTGGCCCTGGTCCTATCTCTGCAACAGACCAGTGGTAGAAAGCCATTTATACTTATAGAATCTCAGTTTCCTCATTTTAAAGATGGGAGTATTAGCCAGGCATGGTGGCATGTGCTTGTAATCCCAGCTGCTCAGGAGGCTGAGGCAGGAAGATCACTTGAGCCCAGGAGCTCAAGGTGGCTGGCAGTGAGCCATGGTTGCACCACTGTGCTCCAGGTTGGGTCACAGAGTGAGACCCTGTCTCTTTAAAAAAAGGAGGGAAGAGGCGTGGATATCTTTGCCGCACATTGCAGTGTCTTCCTAAGAGCCAGTTGCTCTAATGGATATGCTTATGTGTTGTCACTTGTCGAGCTGTAAATGTTAGGCTGCTTTTATTGGTTTACACTGATGATCGGCTTTTAAAAGTACAATTGAAGGTCTGTTATTGTTTCATTCGTCCAGGTTGAAGCAAATAATTTATAGTATTTACTTGAAAGAGTGTGTGTTTGAAAACAGGCCCGGGTTTGCAGTGTGGCTTCCGTTTACTAGATGTGAAGCTTTGGACACATGTAACTAGCCTCAGTTTTGTTTTTTGTCTAGAAACTGTGTAATATGTTCCTGACAGGGTTGTTGTAGGGTTGGTAATGAGGGTGAGGTGCTTAATAAATGACGCCTGTTCTGTAAATTTAGATAAAATATGAATTATAAGAGCAGTTATTTAAATACATGCAGTTATGGTGCATTAGTCCATTTTTATACTTCTGTGAAACACTAGACTGGGTAATTATTATAAAGATAAAAGGGTTTAATGGACTCACAGTTCCACATGGCTGGGGAGGCCTCACAATCATGGTGGAAGGCAAAGGAGGAGCACAGACACATATTACATGGAGGCCCGTAAGAACCGTGCAGGGGAATTGCCCTTTATAAAACCAGCAGATCTCTTTTGAGACTTACTCACTATCACGAGAACAGCACAGGAATAACCCGCCCCCATGGTTCAGTTACCCTCCCACTGGGCCCCTCCGATGACACATGAGGATTATGGGAGCTGTAGCTCAAGATGAGATTTGAGTGGGGATCCATATGGTATGGGGAACCATATCATATGGTCTCTCCCTAATTTTCTTTTTTATTTTCTTTATTTTTTTTTGAGACAAAGTCTCACTCTGTCACCCAGGCTGGAGTGCAGTGGTGCCATCTCTGCTCACTGCAAGCTCTATCTCCTAGGTTCACGCCGTTCTCCTGCCTTAGCCTCCCGAGTAGCTGGGACTATAGGTGCCCGCCACCACGCCTGGCTAATTTTTTGTATTTTTAGTAGAGATGGGGTTTCACCGTGTTAGCCAGTATGGCCTCCATCTCCTGACCTCGTGATCCGCCCGCCTCGGCTTCCCAAAGTGCTGGGATTACAGGTGTGAGCCACCGCACCCGGCCCCTAATTTTCTTTTCAGTACAACTAATGTTGGTGATATTTGTGCCAAAAAATATTGCAATTTACATCTGGCCTGCTCAATGATGTGGAGGCGTGGTTGCATCTAGCCCTTGAACAGTTTTCATCACCTGTAACATATGTATGAAAATGTAGCATTTAACATTAGGGTGGATGTGGGTTCTCCTATTGCAAAGTCTGAAAGCTAGAGAGGTTTTATACCTGGAAGCTGTATCTTGCATCTTAGGGCTATATTGCATTTTTAAAACTTTTGTCTGAGTTAAGATAATCCCAGGCATTAATGACTCTGGAAGGCTTTCTGGAAGGAAAAGCAACCACAAACCATTCTTCTCATGAACAGAATGGCCACAGTCACTGTATATTTGCATGTAGGGATATACATATACATATATTGACTTAGTGTTGAACATTTAGTGATTATTGCTTGTATTGAACCGATTTGTATTAATGATTCAGTGAAACAATTACCTCTTTACTCAGAAACCAGCATTGCTATTAGGTTCTTAAAGTCTGATCCATTAGTTTCATGGATGGGGTATGAATCAAACTTGATGTTGATTTTTGAAGATTCAGAACTAACTTCCCACTCTATTGAAAGAGTGACAACCACAAGGCTCATTTTAAAGCGTTCAGTCTGCAGTTGACCTCCTCTAGGAGTGGGTAGTGCAGGGGTACAGCTCCCGTAGGGCGTCATCAAAGCCTCAATGATCAGGCGTCAGTAACAGCCTCCTCTTTGTGGAAGATTTCTGGAAGGTTGGCAAGCACTGTCCTGAAAGAGCTGTGTTCTCTGGTCCCCTGAAGAGCCCAGACCACCCATTCTGTTTATGTGTGTTCAGCTGATCAGCTCCTATGCTCAGTTCAATAACTTCCAGTTCCAGCAGATCTTACCACAAGGACCAGGATTTACCAGGAGAGATTTCCATGGAGGAAAAAAGAAATGAAACTCAGTTAGAGTTCACAACATTTTCAGTGTTAAGATTGATCTTTCTTAAGACACATTAGGACATCTTATATTTTTAATATTTTCATCATTGGTATAGAAATTCTGTAGGAACATTTAGGAGCCAAGAAGAAGAACGTTTTATGCATTTGACTACTGGGAAGTTGGTGAAGCTTTCTTCTTTAACATCTGTTCTCCTTGGCAGCCTATTGAAACAGGCTCCAGTTGAGTCCTGGTCAAGTGAGTAGCTCATTCTCTTGATGGGATAGTGTAGGCAGAGTGGAGAGAACCTACAGGCTGGACTGGGGGATGAGTTGCCGTATCTGTGCCCTATCCAGTCGACCATTGTGTATAGCTAAGGTTGACTGAAGCATCTTCGTCACCCCATTTTGTGCCGACTCTTATTTTTCCATAAGGATTCCCAATTTTATTTGTTGTGTTTCTTGTCCTTAATCTTACCTAGGATAAACACATCTTCAGGAGATTTCTTTTTGTTCTTTTTTTTTTGTCTGAGGCTCAGAGGTTGGGCACGTTGTTTTATATTGTTAGTCAATTCCTGGTTTTAAGAATAAATACAGGATTAGCATGAGTGGTAAGAATCCAGGAACAAACTAAATAGCAGGACAAGAATGGACAATTAGGGTGTCTAAGTGTAGGCGATACTTTTTTTCTTGAACCTTAATATTAATTGAATAAAGTAAATGGGAATAACTGAGTGTGTGCTATTCTGGAGGCATCTAAAACATCAATTATGAAACCAGTCAAGAAAACCCCTAGAGTGTTTTCTTAATCTTCCTCCTTCCAAAGTGTTCCTCCTTTAAATCTTGTGTAACACTTCAGTAGCGTGAGTATCTCATACCTGCAGCTACATCTATAGGTTTGGGAAGATGCTTTCGTCACTGGGCTGCAAGACTGGAACAAAGCGAGCATGCAGTTGTGTCTGATGTTAGTTGGCTTTCTGACTTGGTGTGTGTAAGTGTTCACTGGCGCACCTGTGTTCATTCAGCAATATTTATTGAGGGCCTACCGTGTGCTCCATGCTGCTCTGGATGCAGAGAGAAGCAAGACAGACAAGCTTGCTCCCCTCTGAAGCTTACCTTGTTAGTGTAGGTGACAGACAGTAAGTAGGAAAAAATACCAATACTATTAGATGGCACTCAGAGGTGGGAAGGAAATAGAGCCAGCAAGAGACTAGAGACTTGGGGGCTGATGAGGGTGGTCAGGGGAGGCTTTGCATGACCTCAGGTTATATGATGGAGTGAACTCTGCAGAGATCTGGAGTGGGGAGTGTTTTCAGAAGTGGGAATAGCAGGTAAGGTCTTGAGGCCTGAAGAAGCAAAGGTGCGAGCATCTCAGACCCTGCAAGGCTAGTCGTGGGCAGGGAGGGAGTGTGGCCAGGAGGCCCTAGGAGGCCTGGAAAGAAGGAAGCCCCTGGAGGGTTTGAGAAGGGAGTGAGGTGGTCTGATTTGCACATTAAAAGGATCACTCTGCTGGGTGGGGGACAGACTATAGGAGGATTAAAGGGCCAGCTGGGCAGTGGGTACCTGTGTGTCTCCACTTACATCTGTGTGTGGCTCCCCTCCCCCAGGGATGGAGGCCTGGACCAGGGTGATCCGTCCAGAAGGGGCACAGCTCTGGCTGAGGGCTTGGCTGCAAAATGGGAGGGAAGGGAGAGCCAGGAATGACTCCTTGGGTTCTCCTATATTCACGGTACATTCCTGTGGACAGCAAAGAGTGGAGGTGTGGGAAATACAGGATGGGTGAATGGGAAAAAACATACCCAGTGTGTATTTAAAATAATGGAAAATGTCTCATTTGTGGATAGAGTCGCTTAGTCGATGCTGAGATGCGTCTTGTGGAACAGAATTTTTGGGACATTTGCAGGTATGTCACAGTTCCAGGGCAATTAGCAGTTGTTATCCTACTGAAGTGTATGTTCTTTGAAGGCAGGGTCCCTATGATTCATCTTAGTACCTAGATTATGCCTTAGAGATAAAGGCTTAGGTCAATGTTTGGTTTGAATCGAAAGGTTCGATTATCTGCAGAGTTGATTTTATTTGATTATGTACGGAGATGTTGGGAGTGGGGTAAGTTCTGAGAGGCCACAGTGAATAAGCCAGTTTATTAGCTTCTGGTTACATAAGATTTGAACAGATACTCAGTTATATTATCTCGTGCAAATTTCCAGAGGTTCTGCTGCCTGTCACACAGGCGTGGCCATGAGCTGATGGGTAAGCGTGCAGGTTTTCGATATTTAGTATTGAGGAGCGGGGATGAAGGAGAGACACACTATCCTTTTTTGATGTACTTGGCTCATAAATCTTCTCTGTCTGGTTTGCATAGGATGAGTTAGATGAACTCCGTGCTGAGATGGAAGAGATGAGAGACAGTTATTTAGAGGAAGATGTTTACCAGCTGCAGGAACTTCGGCGAGAACTGGACCGTGCTAATAAAAACTGCCGAATCCTGCAGTACCGTCTTCGGAAAGCTGAGCAGAAAAGCCTGAAAGTGGCTGAGACAGGTCAGGTGGATGGCGAGCTTATTCGAAGCCTGGAGCAGGACTTGAAGGTGAGTGAGAGGGGTGGTGCGTGCACCCCCGAGGCGGCAGGACTGGCTGGCCACGTGCACATTGCCCTGGTGTTTTTTCCCTGCTTGTGTCTGTCTCTACAGATTGCAGCAGAAACAGTCTTGGTTTGCTTTATGGCTTATAGAGTGTGTGTAGTTGTGTGACTTTGACAGCCCAAGGTTTAAATTTGTCATGATGTTAACTTTAAAAAAATGATAATAATCTGCGATAACAAAGAATTAATACATGCCAATGGGTCTGACAATTGGATAGAAATTCTGCAGAAACTCTGAAAGATATGAAATTAAAAAAAAAAATCTATTTAAAAAAAAATCTATTATCAGTGTAGTCAAAGGCCACTCGTAAAAGTTGACCATATCACTTCACATTTTTTATTGTTATTTAGGTTTCTAGGATGCAGAAATCCTGACATTCCCATAACCCAAGCGAGACTTGTGTAGTGAGGATCTAACGCCAGGAGAAATCATCACAAATTGTCTAAGGTGTCTTTGAGAACCACTGGGAGAAGTGGGAATAATGGGAAGAAATCCCAGACTTTATGCCATTGTCTCTCCGTGGGCAGTGAGGCCCTCATGACCTGATTATCCAATCATTTATCTAGAGATGAATTATGCATACTGTTCTCTTTATTACCAGAGTACTTGTGAAATCTCATCTAGCCTTTCAGTGTGATAACAGGAAAAGAACCTCTGTAATTCTACCAAAGTTATAAACCACTAACAAAATGTCATTCAGTGTAATAAAGGGTGATTTATATTTCTCTTACAAGGCCTCTTTCCTCATTTGCTTTTAGAAAGTAAACATGTTTAACTGCTTTGCTCATTCAAATGGTTTACCATACCAGAGCCACAGTACAAAATTTAAAACTTGACTACATTGAACATCTTAAGCATGCAGCATTTTTTTTTTATTATTTTAGACACAGGATCTTGCTCTGTCACTCAGGCTGGAGTGCAGAGGCACCATCATAGCTCACTGTTACCTCAAACTCCCTGGGCTCAAGCGACCCTCCCATCTTCACCTCCCGAGTAGCTGGGACTATAGGCACCACCATGCCTGGATTATTTTTTATTTTTATAATTTTTTTAGAGACAGGGTCTCACTGTGGTTCCCAGGCTGGGCTCAAACTCCTGAGCTCAAGTGATCCTCCTTTCTTTGCCTCCCAAAGTGCTGGGATTACAGGCAACTTATTTGTTTTGTTAGCAGGTGGGTTCGGTATTACTTTAGTGAGTAGAAATGTTTATTTGTTTACTATTATTTAAATTTCTCGCTTAAAGCCCGTGAGCCTGGGCAGAATTGGCATTCGTGGTGACCATCTATGGGGGAGGAGGGTTATCCAAAGTGGGCTTTAAAAACTATTTATTTTAAAGCCATTTAACTTTAGCAGTTGGGGGGGTTGTATACCAACTTTGGTGACAGTGGTGTTAGCACGTTCTGATAATGCACCACTGTCAGACCAGCCGGAGGGCCTTTTAGTCCAGATGTTGATTTCATTTTTAAACGAATCTCCTCCTCCTTTTAAAAATAGGTCGGTTTTGTGCTGCTAGGGTCTTTGCTATGTGGTGCAATATCATATTAATGATTTTGCCTCTGACATTGTCTGATAGTACCCTTAGCACACACAAAGCCTCATATCCTGATAACGATCTCTGTGGGTCGATGCAGGTAGCCAAAGATGTATCTGTCAGATTGCACCACGAACTGAAGACGGTGGAGGAAAAGCGCGCGAAAGCTGAGGATGAAAACGAAACTCTCCGACAGCAGATGATAGAAGTGGAAATATCCAAACAGGCCCTCCAGAATGAGCTGGAGAGACTGAAAGAGGTAATCCAGAACCGTGGGGCTCCTGCCCCTTTGGATTTAATAAGGAGGAGCTTGGAACTCCACGTGCCCCCTTCTCGTTGTGGTCGAAAGCCGGGGTTGGCAAACCGTGGCCTGTTTGGCTCAGAAGTTAGGTTGTTTTTACATTTTTTTCCTAGCATGGTAAACAAACAAGCAAACAAGCAAAACTCGCGGGAAAGAAAGCCCCCAAAAGTAAAGAAGGCTATGGATTCAGTACTGTGTGATGCTTGCAAAGCCTAAAATATTTACTATCTGGCCCTTTATAGAAAAGGCTTATTGGGGCCTGGTGTAAAGCTAGTTTTTGTAATTACCACTCAGATGAGCTGACCATTAATTCCTTTGATGTGTCCAAGTGGAGGCTATTATTGCTAGAATACAGAATTAAGAAGGAGCTTGTTTCCCCAGAGTCTTCTCCAGTGAACTGGAAAGTATGTTATGGTTGTCTATGAAAGCTGTGTAAACAGACAATGTATGTATGCCACCTATGTAGCTAAAATGAGTTAAATATAGACATTTTTAAAGTTTAGGGAGTGATTTTTCTAGCAAAGTAGTCTGGAAAATGAATTTTTTTTTCTCATGTGCATACAGCAATGCGAATCCTGTTTTGTTATTGACTTCCATTATAAGATTAAAACAGAGTGTTTTCTTGGAAAATGTCCTGCCTGTGTTGAAATTAAAAGCCTTTGGCGAAGGCTTTAAGCTTACAGTGAATTCTGGCATGTTACCTGCACCTGCCAACAGCCTTGCTTAGCGGCTCATTTTTCCTTTGGAAAAGTTTCCTGATTCACACGGTTCTTCCCTATCCATGCTCCCTCCCATCCGCCGCACCTGGTTCTGGCCAGAAAGGCTCTGGGTGGAGTTGTGTGTGTGTGTGGTGCAGGCCCTGCTCTCAGGGCGCCTCCGTTTCAATCAGGTGCATAGATAATAAACAAATCACAGCAAAGTAGCAGGCATGCCCCTCTCTGCTTCTGCCCCCACCCCTCTGCTCACAGCTGCCTTGGCCTCCCTGCTCTTCGCACGCATATCCTCAGGGAAGGTTCTTTCTCCAGGCGCTCACCTGTGGCTCATTCCCTTATCTCTTTCTGGTCCTGAGATTCACTCAGCCCCTCCCCTCAACACTGGTGAAATTTGTCCCCATCTCCACCCTGGCCAGCCCTGTTCACCTTCCCATCTGACAGATGTATTCTGGGACATCATTTGTCTATTGTCACCGCTTATCTGACAATGCTGTGTTTTCTTTCTCTGTCTTTCATCCCTGCCCTCCTTTACTGGTGCCCCTTCGGATCACAAGCTCTGTGGGGCAGGGACAGGGGCTTTGTCTGTCTGGCTCACTGTGGGGCCCTCATGCCTGGAACATGCTGGGTGGAGGAATGAATGAGGGAGCAGAGCATAGAGCTGTGTGATCAGAGCGTGCCTGGGAGATGAGGTGGCCTCCCAGAGGAAGAGGTTAGCTTCTGGGAGCTTGCTTTCATCACAGGTAACCCTCACCCCTTAACTTACACTTGTATCTGCCCCCAGGACTCCAGGAATTTGTCCTCTAACTGAGGAGCTCTGCCTCAATTAAAGTACCAGTTGCTGGTACTTTACTTCCCTCCCATTCCTTTGTTCTAAGTTTGCTGGAATAATTTCCTTTCTCAGTTTGAGCCTGACCTTAACAGTTAGAGGGTAGAGAAAA
>NW_012101329.1:269169-275100 GCF_000951045.1 Mandrillus leucophaeus | reverse complement strand
GTTTCAATCAGGTGCATAGATAATAAACAAATCACAGCAAAGTAGCAGGCATGCCCCTCTCTGCTTCTGCCCCCACCCCTCTGCTCACAGCTGCCTTGGCCTCCCTGCTCTTCGCACGCATATCCTCAGGGAAGGTTCTTTCTCCAGGCGCTCACCTGTGGCTCATTCCCTTATCTCGGGTCCTGAGATTCACTCAGCCCCTCCCCTCAACACTGGTGAAATTTGTCCCCATCTCCACCCTGGCCAGCCCTGTTCACCTTCCCATCTGACAGATGTATTCTGTGACATCATTTGTCTATTGTCACCGCTTATCTGACAATGCTGTGTTTTCTTTCTCTGTCTTTCATCCCTGCCCTCCTTTACTGGTGCCCCTTCGGATCACAAGCTCTGTGGGGCAGGGACAGGGGCTTTGTCTGTCTGGCTCACTGTGGGGCCCTCATGCCTGGAACAGTGCCTGGAACATGCTGGGTGGAGGAATGAATGAGGGAGCAGAGCATAGAGCTGTGTGATCAGAGCGTGCCTGGGAGATGAGGTGGCCTCCCAGAGGAAGAGGTTAGCTTCTGGGAGCTTGCTTTCATCACAGGTAACCCTCACCCCTTAACTTACACTTGTATCTGCCCCCAGGACTCCAGGAATTTGTCCTCTAACTGAGGAGCTCTGCCTCAATTAAAGTACCAGTTGCTGGTACTTTACTTCCCTCCCATTCCTTTGTTCTAAGTTTGCTGGAATAATTTCCTTTCTCAGTTTGAGCCTGACCTTAACAGTTAGAGGGTAGAGAAAATAGTTTACAGTTGACTCTGGAACAACGTGGGGTTGGGGGGCATGGGGGTCACCTCCTGTGCAGTTGAAAATCTGTGCATGTCTTGTAGTCCTAGAGACCAGGGAGGCAGAGGCGAGAGGATTGCTTGTGCCCAGGACTTTGAGGCCGGCTTGGGCAACACAGCAAGACCCTGTTTCTTAAAGAAAAAAAGAGAAAATAATGTATATAGCTTTTGACTGCCCCAAAACTTAACTAATAATAGCCTACTGTAGACTGGAAGCCTTACTGATATAAAATAGCCAATCAACACATACTGTGTATGTTGTTTGTATTATGTACTGTATTCTTACAATAAAGCTAGAGAAAAGAAAACGTTGTTAAAATCAGAAGGAAGAGAAAATATATTTATTATTCATTAAGTGGAAATGGACCACCGTAGAAGTCTTCATGCTCTTAGTCTTCACGTTGAGTAGATAGAGGAGGAAGAGGAGGGTTTGGTCATGCTGTCTCGCGTGGCATAGGTAGAAGATTTGAGTGTAAGTGGACCTTCACAGTTCAAACATACGTTGTTCAAGAGTCAACCATAGAAGTATATTTTATAAAATTTTATAAGTGTATACATTTGTGTATAAATATATAAACATATAAATCTATATTTTAAGTAGATGAAGATTCTTTTGCATACATTTAAATGGATTTGTGTAGGACTTGGCATCTCTTTGGAGGAAGGAACGATTATTGTTGCTCTTGACATTCAAAAGCAAGGCCAGGGTGAGACAAAGATCTTCAGAGAGCCTGATGCTGGCTCAGGGTGGATGTGAGGAGAGAATGGAGAGGGATCAGCCCTCCCTTTGTAGGTTAGAATTACTGAGAGGAATTGTTCAGTTAGGATGAAATAAGTATTTTACTTCCAGAACTGCAGTCAGCGTGGTGGGACCGTATATTTACACCAAACTTCTAAATGAATCATAAAACTGACAGGAGTCCCAGGAGGGTTAGATGCTGGTAGATTAAACTGGAAGCAGAGAACAATGGCACCTCGTGATACAAGGTTCAAAGGTGGTGGAGGAAATATTTATTGGAAAATGAGAATGGGTTCTTTTTGCAAAAGCCAGTACAAACAGGCTAAGCTTTGCTCTGGGGTGAGGGTAATATTTTTTCTATCCTGAGCCTCACTTTTTGTTGTTCACCCCTGGAGTTTTGTAAATGGATGTGTGACCTCCTGAAAACGGCAAGGACAGTTCATGGGTTGTGTGTCTGAGCAGCAGCAGTTGTCGCAGGTGTGTGTGTATCCCCTCGGCCTCAGGGGTCTGTGAGACAGCATCTCCGTGCTTTTTTTCCTCTGGAGCCACCACTCCCTTCTCTCTGAAGCTCTAGACTGTTTTCAGCTCCCTAGTGGACATCTCCAGTATGAGTTTTTCCTAACACTGTAGACTCTGTCCAGAAGAAGCTCATTGCCCCTTGCGCCACCCTGCACCTTCTCTGTCTCCTATTTGTGTAACGGTCCCTGAGTCCTTTCAGTCCCCAAGGCTGACAATGGTGTTACCCTTAACCCTCTTCTCCCTTCTTCAGCTGCTTGCACAGTGCTGTAGGTTCGGCTTTTGCAGGCTTTGGACATTTCTTTCTCACTGATACCTGATAGAACGTGAATGAACCTTGAAAATCTGCTAAGTAACAGAAGTCAGACATACTGTTTGATTCCATTGATAAGAAATATCCAGAGTAGATGAATTCATATAGACGGAAAACAGATTCGTGGTTTCCAGGGGCTGGGCAGAGGGGAGAAGTGGAACCAACTGCGTAATGGGCAGGCGGTTTCCTTTTGGGGTGATGAAAATGTTTTAGAACGAGATAGATGTGGTGGCTGCACAACCCGTGAATGTACTAAATGCCACTGAGTTGTGCCCTTGAAAATGGCGTGTTTTCTGTTACGTGAATTTTAACCTCAGCGCTTTGGGAGGCTGAGGTGGGTGGATCACCTGAGGTCAGGAGTTCGAGACCAGCCTGGCTAACATGATGAAATCCTGTTTCTACTAAAAATACAAAAATTAACCAGGCGTGGTGGCACGCACCTGTAATCCCAGCTACTTGGGAGGCTGAGGCAGGAGAATCACTTGAACCCAGCAGGCCGAGGTTGCAGTGAGCCGAGATCATGCCATTGCACTCCAACTTGGGCAATAAGAGCGAAAGTCCATCTCAAAAAAAAAAACAAAAAAGATTTTTCTTTCTCCAGCCTATCCATACTTTTACCAGTCCCCCACCTCAGATGAGTATTTGAGAGCTGACAGTGTAGGCTGACCACGCACGTTGAATGTATACACGATTTCTAGTCCTTTCCTTTTCTCGCTGCATGCCAAAATTCTGACCATCTCACTCTGCTTAGACAGACAGACCTGCCTTGGCTTGTCTAACTCTTTCGCATGACACAGCAGCCTATTACCCTCTGACCCATCCCTGGCGCGCTGTTGGGTTTGCCACTCCAGGGCTGTGGACGTTGGCCTGAAATGGAAGAGCGGTTTAGAAGGATGACGGGGACTGTGCACTCTGATTCTTTTTGAACTGCTAGAGGTGTGTCTTTGAAAAGTTACTTTCTCTATTGATAAAAAAGGGCTGATCTGGCTAGAATTGTCCCTTCCCACTACCCAGCTTCTCGCTGGCATCCTGTGCCTGTTCACTCTTGGAGTCTGTGACCCCAGGCACCCACATGCCCTCAGCTTGTACCAAAGCTCAAACAATTTTCATCTTTTTTTTTTTTTCCTGATATATTTCTTCTACTATTCAACTCTACCTATAGCGGAGTCTCTCAAAAAGTAGAAAATGGTTAACCTTGGCTTAGTTTCCACTTCTTAGATTGCCCTAATTCTTTCACTAAACAATATTTCATTCTACCCCCAATTTTTAGAGTTCTGTTACATGCTAGACACAAATAACAACTAGCCAGGTTAGCCAGCACTTATAGGGATGAGAGACATGTTCTAGATCATTCCGGTGAGCTCAGGTTATTGAAAAGAGTCCCAGGGAACCAACTAAGAGATGGCTTCTTGTGGCCGCCTTTTCTCAAGCTCAGAAAATGACATGGATTCCCTGGGTTTGGTTGAGACTTCTTTTGTACATAGTAAATCATCAGATTTTGTAATAATTCCTGTGTACTTGAGAGGAACGTGTTTTGGGGGGCAGACTTTGATTTAAATCTATTAGATTGAAGACTTCAAACTTCAATTGTAACCCACAGCAAAAAGGGCATCATCACTCAATATACAACTATAAACAGAAGTTTAACAAGGTAATGCTTAACTTTGTCATTTGGGGTGCACTCTGATATTTTCCATTCAGTTAAAAAATTTTTTAATGGTGGTTATAAGATTGATTTATAGTTCATTAGTGTATTGTTGCAATTTGGGAAAATGTGTTAACTCATTTGTTCACTGTATACAAATTTTCTATATCCTTTATAGCTTTTTGTCCCATTATAATTATGCATTTTAATTTTATTCTTGTAATTTGTCAAACTTTGCCTTATGTATTTTGATGCCAAATTTTTAAGTGAAAACAGATTTAGGACTCTTCCTCGTGATGAGTTATTCCCTTTATCAGTTGGTAATGACCTCTTTCTTCTAATGTATTGCTTTTTGCTGTAAAGTCTTTTTTATCTGCTTTCATCTATACCAAATTTCTTTTGGGTAGTGTTGGCTTGGGATAGCTTTTGTTTCTGTTTTTTTTTTTTTTTTTCCTTAAACAACAGACATTTATTTCTGCCAGTTCTAGAGTCTGGGAAGTCGAAAATCAAAATGCTAGTCAGTGTGGTTCCTGGTGAGAGCCCTATTCCTTGCTTACAGATAGCTGCCTTCGTGCTGTGTTTTCATATGGCAGAGAGCATGAGAGTGAGAATAAGAGAAGAGAGAGAGCGAGCAACAAGCACATGTTCTGGTGTTTCTTCCTCTTTTCATAAAGATATTAACCCCATCATGGGGCCAAGGCCCCACCTCTGTAGAACATCACGCTGAGGGTCAGGGCTTCCACATATGAATTTGGGGGAGGGCATAAACGTTCAGTCCATAAAAAGGGGAGACAAGAGGAGGCAAGTTAGGAGGCTTCTCCAGTAAATCCTTGAGAGAGATGGTGGTGATCTGAACCCCAGGGTTTTGGTAATTCTTTTAAAAATTCTTTTCAATTTTAGATTCGGAGGCATGTGTGCAGGTTTGCTACATGAGTATCTTGGACAATAGTGAGGTTTGGGCTTCTAGTGCACCCACCACCCAAACGGTGAACATTGTACTCGGTAGATAATTTGTTTAAACCCTCACCACCGTCCCACCCATTCTCCCTGCCTAAGGACTCCCCAGTGTCTATTATTTACGTCTTTGTGTCTATGTTTACCCATTGTTTAGCCCTCACTTGTGAGAACATGCAGTATTCGATTTTCTGTGTCTGAGTTATTTGGCTTAGGAGAATGGCCTCCAGCTCCATCCGTGTTGCTGTGAAAGACAGGGTTTCATTCTTCTGTATTGCTGCATAGTAGTCCATGGTGTATGGATACCACACTTTCTTTATCTAATCGTCTATTGATGGATATTTAGGTTGATTCCATGATTTTGCTATCGTGAATATTGCTTTAATAAACATATGAGTGTAGGTGTCTTTTTTGTATAATGATTTATTTTGGGTAGATGCACATTAGTGAGATTGCCGGGTTGAATGGCAGTTCTATTTTTACTACTTTGAGAATTCCCCGTACTGTTTTCCGTAGAGTTGTACTAATCTGCATTCCCACTAACAGTGTATAAGAGTTCCTTTTCCTCCATATCCATGCCAACATCTGCTGTTTTTTCATGTTTTAATAACAGCCATTCTGACTGGTGTTTGATGATATCTCATTGTGGTCTTAATTTGCATTTCTCTGATGATGAGTGATGTGGAGCATTTCTTCATGTTTCTTGGCCACTTATATGTCTTCAATTGAGAAATGTCTGTTCATGTCCTTTGCATAGCCTGGGATAGCTTTTCTATGATTTCTTTAGTTTCTATTTTTCTATGTCATTATGTTTTCTGCATATTTCTTGTGAACAGAATGTAGCTACATTTTTAAAAAATGCAATCCCAGACTCTTTTTTAAACTGATAAATTTAATCCATGTATATGCATTGTGGCTACTGATGGTTTGAGTTTATTTC
>NW_012101329.1:266064-268479 GCF_000951045.1 Mandrillus leucophaeus | reverse complement strand
AGATTTATTCTTATTTTGCTCAGCATTCACCGTCAGTCTGATTAAATCTGTCATGAAATCTGGAGAGTTTTCACTCCAAATAGTGTTTGATAGTGAAATTTTGTCAAATCGTATTTCCTTTCATCACCTGTATTCTTTCTAAAACTTCTGCTAGTCTCATGTGGGGCCTTCTTATGTTGCCCATTCTTTTTTTTTTTTTCCTCTGAGACAGGGTCTCGCTCTGTCGCCCAGGTTGGAGTGCAGTAGTGTGATCTCGGCTCACTGCAACCTCCACCTCCGGGGTTCAAGCGATTCTCCTGCCTCAGCCTCCCAAGTAGCTGGGCTTACAGGCACGTGCCACCATGCCCAGCTAATTTTTTTTTATTTTAGCAGAGACAAGGGTTTCACCATGTTGGACAGGCTGGTCTCAAACTCCTGACCTTAGATGATCCACCCGCCTCGGCCTCCCAAAGTGCTGGGATTACAGGTGTGAGCCACCACACCCAGCTGGATGGCTTGCTTATTGTACTGTTTTTTGAGACAAGGTCTTGCTGTTGCCCAGGCTGGAGTCCAGTGATGTGATCACCGCTCACTGCAGCCTGGACCTCCTCGGGCTCAAGCAGTCCTCTCGCCTAAGCACCTTTCACCCCCACCCCGGGCCCTGAGTAGCTGGGACTACAGGCTAGTGCCACCATGCCCAGCTAATTTCCATATTTTTTGGAGAGACAGGGTTTTGCCATTTTGCTCAGTCTGGTCTCAAACTCCTGGCCTCAAGGGATCCTCCTGCCCTAGCCTCCCAAAGTGCTGGGATTACAGGCGTAAGGCCTGCCTGTTATATATTTTTTTCTCATTGTTGAGTTTTGAGAGTTCTTTGTACATTAAATTAATTAATTAAAAATTTTTTAGAGACAGGGTCTCCCTGTGTCACCCAGATTGGAGTACAGTGGTATACTGCCACCTTGAACTCCTGGGCTCAGGGGATCCTCTGCCTCAGCCGTCTGAGTAACTAGGACTACAGTTACACGCCACCGCACCCAGCTGACTGTAGAAAATCTTTTGTAGAGCTGGGGTCTTGCAGTGTTGCTCAGGCTGTCTCAAACTCCTGGGCTCAAGTGATCCTCTTGCTTTGGCCTCCCCAAGTGTTGGGATTTTAGGTGTGAGCCACTGAGCTTGGTGTATCTTAGATACAAGTCCTCCATTGGATATATGGTTTGCAAATATTTTCTCTTACTCTGTAGTTCGTCTTCTCATCCTCTTACAGGGTTTTCTCAGGGCAAAAGTTTTTAGTTTATGAAGCCCAATTTACGAATGATGCCTTTTATGGTATCAATTTTAAGAGCTCTGTGCCTAACCCTACGTCCTGAATATTTTCTCTTCTGTATTTTTCGGAAAGTTTTATTGTTTTACATTGCACATGTATGTCTGTGATCCATTTTGAATTAATTTTTGTATATGGTATGAAACTTAGGTCAAGTTTCATTTTTTTGGCCTGTGAACATCCGGTTACTCTGATACCGTTTGTTGAAAAGACCACCTTTCCTCCATTGAATTACTTTTGCATTGTTGTCAAAAATCAGTTGGGCACATGTGTTTGGGTCTATTTCTGGGTTCTCTGCTGTGTTCCATTGATCTCTGCCAGAGCCACCCAGCCTTGATCTCTTAGCTATGTATGTCCTGAAAGTGCTTTCTTGGTACGGAGTCCATGCCAGTCTCATTTTGGTCCCTCAGTGGCATTTTGGCCTACTCACCTCTTTGTTTTCAGTATGTCTGTGTGTCTCTACACAGCCTCATCCTTATGAAACGCTGGATAAATATTTGTTCCATGGGTGAAGTTTTTATCATCTTTATTTTCCCTCGAGAAAGAGCCAAAACATCATTTAAAAATCTCTTGCTGAGAAATTTCTGATTCTTTATATCATTACCTCAGGATAGTTAATAAAAGCCAGTAATTCCACTGTAGGTCAAGCTTTTTGACAATGACTGTGAGTCATGAAATTGCCCTGTTTGGTTAGTGATAAGCGAAGCCGCTTCTGTTCATCAACTTCCTGAACGTCAGCCAGGCTCCTCGCTGGGCTTGGACAACACCGGCTTGTACCCTGTGTGCCGTACAGCTGCCTTCTTTTTATTTCCTGTGCAGTCTCACCCACAGCACTGCAGGCTCCGGGGGACCTTTTAGGGCAGATTATGGTACCCTTGGGATGGCTGCATCAGACACAGCTATGCTATGTGAGCAACCTGTTACTGTGCAGACTTCCCAAGAGATTGAAGATCCATGTATTTCTGCCCTTCTCTAAGATAGCCTTTCTTGGAAAATGCGAATCTCTGATAATGTGCAGGGCGTTTCAACATTTTACCTTCATATTAGAATGGAACCTCTGACTTGTTGTGAAACGGGCACTGTGCTTCAGTCACTTTTCTTAAAAATAATTGGCCAGG
>NW_012101329.1:263722-266014 GCF_000951045.1 Mandrillus leucophaeus | reverse complement strand
GCTTTTCTATGATTTCTTTAGTTTCTATTTTTCTATGTCATTATGTTTTCTGCATATTTCTTGTGAACAGAATGTAGCTACATTTTTAAAAAATGCAATCCCAGACTCTTTTTTAAACTGATAAATTTAATCCATGTATATGCATTGTGGCTACTGATGGTTTGAGTTTATTTCCATCATTGCATTTTATTTCTTTATTTTCCCTGCTTGTTCTTTCTTTCTCTCTCTCCTTCCTTCCTTCCTTCCTTCCTTTCTTCCTTCCTTCCCTCCCTTCCTCCTTCCTTCCTTCCCTCCCCTCCCTCCCTCCCTCTCCCCTTTCTTTCTTTCTTTGACTTCTGTTTGAGTTTTTAATTCTGTGTCTTAGTTGGGCAGTTATACATTCTATTTTTGTTATTTTAATGATTACTCACATATTTAATGTGCATGTTTGAATTGAAGTTTAAAACTAATAATTAGCTGTATTCTCCTCCTGAAGAATACAGCCATCTTAGAAAGCTTCAACTTTAATCAAATCTTGTCTTTCATATGTTTTATATCATTTTAGTTTCATCTTTTTAAAATGACCCTTTAAAAACTTATTTAATAGCTAATGCTTGTTTAGATTAATTTACAGTCAATTCAATTGCCAGTTTGTTTACTTATCATTGCTTCTTGAGTGTTACTCCTCTGAGTTTGGTTTCCTTCTTGCTGATCTTTTAATACATCCTTCAGGGGTTCTTTTCAGTAAGCAGTATTGCCTGAAATGCCTTCATTTCATAATGTCTTGAAATCTATTTAGTTGGGCATGGAATTCCAACACTTTGAAGATAATATTTTATTATCTTTTGGCTCATTTTGCTATAGAGAGGTCTGCTGTCAGCATAATTTTTATTTTTGTAGCTAATCTGTCTTTACTTCCTGATGACTCTTATGCTTTTCTTTTTGTGTTTGGTATTCTATAGTTTCTGTCCACTTTGTCTAGATTTATTCTTATTTTGCTCAGCATTCACCGTCAGTCTGATTAAATCTGTCATGAAATCTGGAGAGTTTTCACTCCAAATAGTGTTTGATAGTGAAATTTTGTCAAATCGTATTTCCTTTCATCACCTGTATTCTTTCTAAAACTTCTGCTAGTCTCATGTGGGGCCTTCTTATGTTGCCCATTCTTTTTTTTTTTTTCCTCTGAGACAGGGTCTCGCTCTGTCGCCCAGGTTGGAGTGCAGTAGTGTGATCTCGGCTCACTGCAACCTCCACCTCCGGGGTTCAAGCGATTCTCCTGCCTCAGCCTCCCAAGTAGCTGGGCTTACAGGCACGTGCCACCATGCCCAGCTAATTTTTTTTTATTTTAGCAGAGACAAGGGTTTCACCATGTTGGACAGGCTGGTCTCAAACTCCTGACCTTAGATGATCCACCCGCCTCGGCCTCCCGAAGTGCTGGGATTACAGGTGTGAGCCACCACACCCAGCTGGATGGCTTGCTTATTGTACTGTTTTTTGAGACAAGGTCTTGCTGTTGCCCAGGCTGGAGTCCAGTGATGTGATCACCGCTCACTGCAGCCTGGACCTCCTCGGGCTCAAGCAGTCCTCTCGCCTAAGCACCTTTCACCCCCACCCCGGGCCCTGAGTAGCTGGGACTACAGGCTAGTGCCACCATGCCCAGCTAATTTCCATATTTTTTGGAGAGACAGGGTTTTGCCATTTTGCTCAGTCTGGTCTCAAACTCCTGGCCTCAAGGGATCCTCCTGCCCTAGCCTCCCAAAGTGCTGGGATTACAGGCGTAAGGCCTGCCTGTTATATATTTTTTTCTCATTGTTGAGTTTTGAGAGTTCTTTGTACATTAAATTAATTAATTAAAAATTTTTTAGAGACAGGGTCTCCCTGTGTCACCCAGATTGGAGTACAGTGGTATACTGCCACCTTGAACTCCTGGGCTCAGGGGATCCTCTGCCTCAGCCGTCTGAGTAACTAGGACTACAGTTACACGCCACCGCACCCAGCTGACTGTAGAAAATCTTTTGTAGAGCTGGGGTCTTGCAGTGTTGCTCAGGCTGTCTCAAACTCCTGGGCTCAAGTGATCCTCTTGCTTTGGCCTCCCCAAGTGTTGGGATTTTAGGTGTGAGCCACTGAGCTTGGTGTATCTTAGATACAAGTCCTCCATTGGATATATGGTTTGCAAATATTTTCTCTTACTCTGTAGTTCGTCTTCTCATCCTCTTACAGGGTTTTCTCAGGGCAAAAGTTTTTAGTTTATGAAGCCCAATTTACGAATGATTCCTTTTATGGTATCAATTTTAAGAGCTCTGTGCCTAACCC
>NW_012101329.1:263319-263672 GCF_000951045.1 Mandrillus leucophaeus | reverse complement strand
TGGTAGCAGGTGTCTGTAATCCCAGCTACTCGGGAGGCTGAGGCAGGAGAATCACTTGAACCTGGGAGGCAGAGGTTGCAGTGAGCCAAGATTGCATTCTAGCACTCCAGCCTCGGGGGCAAGAGCGAGACTTCATCTCAAGAAAAAAAAAATAATAAGAATTAAAATATAGACAGCACATATTTCTGAATAATTTAGACTTTCACTAGGCAGTCAACTACATCAAATTTGTAGCATTGTCTGTTCTATGGGAAAAAGAGAAACTACTGCTCTTCTCAAAAACACATTTTTTTTTTTGAGACAGAGTCCCACCCTGTCACCCAGGCTGGAGTGCAGTGGTATGATCTCAACTC
>NW_012101329.1:246639-262408 GCF_000951045.1 Mandrillus leucophaeus | reverse complement strand
TCCTAGATATGCTTTCGTGTGACCTTCAGCAGTGTTCCTGGGACAAGGGAAGCAGGAAATGGGGAAGGCGTTCGTCAGGCAGTTGGCATTTGAACGTAGACACTGTTCATCTTTGGGTGCGGATGTGCTGTGGTCGCCCAGGCAAAGCCGTGTTCATTTAGCAGACATTTATCTGTGTACTGTTTAGCGCTGAACAGCTGCGGTAGACCTTTGCCAGTTGTTTTCCCATCACACGTGGCTCATCTCTCCTGGCAGGAGGGAGGAAGGTGAGAGCTGAGGACGCAGTGCCTGGGAGTCAGGGCATAGGGCAGCCCTCGGGACTGTCAGACCACCTGGTGGGCCGAGGTGAGATGAGGCTGGGGAGTGTTTGGTCCTCTGTGTTTATTCATAGGGATTAATAAAGCTTTTTTTTCATAAATGAGAAACAAAATCACTGCTGAAAAATCTTCCATGTATTGTTTTTGTAAATTATAGGAAACATTGAAATTTAAAGATGATATAGTTTTTCACAACAAGTCCCTATTTCTGTTGGCCTCATTTTTTGTTTGTTTGTTTGTTTTTGAGACAGAGTCTCTCTGTCGCTCAGGCTGGAGTGAAGTGGCATGATCTTGCCTCACTGCAACCTTTGCCTCCTAGCTTCAAACGATTCTCCTGCCTCGGCCTCCCCGGTAGCTGAGATTACAGATGCCCGCCACGACGCCTGGCTAATTTTTGTATTTTTAGTAGAGACAGGGTTTCACCATGTTAGCCAGGCTGGTCTCGCACTCCTGACTTCAAGTGATCCACCCACCTCGCCTCTCAAAGTGCTGGGATTACAGGTGTGAGCCACTGTGCTTGGCCGTTAGCATCCTGTTAATAATTGAGAGCCTCAAGCACTGGCACCAAGGAGGCTACAGGAGCGTCCTCGCGGGTGGGAGTGGGCCGGCCAGCCGGCTGGGTCAGAATGGCTGGGGCTTGGCCAGGCCCTTTTTACTTTTCAATTTTGAAGTAACACCCAGAGTTTCTTGTTTGTTTCCAAGGGTTCTCGTGTAGGAATCTTGGTTTGGGTTTGGATGTGTCATTTTTATCTTCCCTTGAGAAAGAGCCATAAACATTATTTTGAACTTATTTGTAAACAAGGTTATTCACAGGGTCACCTAAGTAATAAGGCCCAGTTGTCATCTAACCCTCGTGGAAACATCACAGGTGAGGGTTGCTAGAGGAATCGCTTGAGTAATCCGCTTGGAGCAGCGTTTCTCTGCTGCCGTTTTAGGCTGGGTCCGGCTTCGTTGTGGGGACTGTCCCATGGACTGCAGGATGCTTAACGGTGTTCCTAGCCTCTGCCCACTAGATGCTAGTAGCACCCCCCCTCCCCAATTTGTGACAATCAAGAACTCTTTTCCCCTCCAACTCCCCTGAATCTTTGGAGGGAAGAGTCGTCGCTTGTCCCCGAGTACTTGGTGTTGAAGGATTTCAGCTGTCTTGAAGGATGTGTTTGACAAGATTGTGGGTTGGCTGCACAAGGTTGGTTCTAGCACCTAGGAAAACTCTCTCGTCTCCCTTCTTACTGTCTCGGGTCACACCCTGCTCCAGAGCCATCGCCGTGAAGTCTCCAGCTTGGCTCGTTATGTATTTTCTGAAGGGTACCCTGCATTTTCTAGCTGATTGATGAGATGGGTAGAAGGTAACACCCATGTTCACCTTCGTTCTCAACCGCTTGCAAAACACCCTTTTACGTGACTCCATAGATGTTTGGGCCCTTCTCTGTGGGAAGATTAGAGGGTGGCAGTGCCAGGGGCAGGTTTTGACAAGTGGTTTCTTGTGCCATTGCTTTTATTGAGGCGGTGAAAGATTGTAGAGTGCGTGCCCGGGATCAAGCCCTTTGGCCAGTGATGCCAGGCCCTGGCTGCACGGTAGCATCCCTGGGGAGCTTTTAAGAATCCTGCTGTCCAAGCTACACCCTGGCTCTTACATCAGACCCTGGGTTGGTGACCCAGCATCTGTGGTTTTTAGAACTTCCCCGGTGGTTTCAGGTCAGCAGCAGTGTGCCTACAGCATCTCCTTCACGGAAGCTAACAATTTTCCACCAGGAGGGGGGCTGGGAGTTGGTCAGATTAATGAAGGGTAAAAGTAGGAGTTTCCCAAACTGGCATTTTGTGAACATGAGGCTTCGGAGTCACTTGTTTGGACAAATGACCTCTTTCCATCAAAGCCAAGGCCCCAGACAATTTAGCTATGATATATAATTAATGAGTTAGTAAGTTCGCAATCATGAGTTTTATATTTCCAGGACTACAGAAGTTGTAAAGGACAATAACTATATGGTTTCCTGTTACAATTTTCCTAAAGCAAATCTGAGGTCAGATTCTAGCATATGCATGAAGGTGGCCTTTGTCTACGGTGGATTTGAACCTGCCACTCATCAGTTCCACTCCACTCCTCCGCCACCTTCAGTTTCTTTTCTCCTCTGTCCTCTTCCGCTTTAGCTCAGCTGAAGAGCACACTGTTCTGTGTGGCTCTGTTCTCTGGGTCAATGGCAGATGGAATCTAACTGGACGGGAACCCTTGCTGAAATGTGGGTGGTCTCTGACCTGTCCTTCCTGGCTGCCTTTTTCAAGTCATCCCCTTCAAAGGCCGGGTTTCGTTTGATCCCTGCTGCTCTAGGGGTGGTAGAACACATTTTCTGTAAAGGAGGAGGTTCAGGGGAGTTTGCCAGCCTGGGCAGGCTTACTCTGCATTACTTCTGGAAATTCCTCTAGTTAGGGGGTGGGCATGGAGGTAGGGATGGGAGTTGAATGAAAGCGGGAGATAAGAGCGTGTGACCTGAATGAGTGAGGGCCCGCTCAGAGCCACGGGCTGAGTGTTTCCCAGCGCTCAAAGCAACCCAGTGTCAGGGCACACTTCCCCTTGAGAAAAATCAAAGCTCGGGGAGAGTAAGTGGCATGCCCCAGGTCATACAGCTTGTGAATGGCAGACAGGACCTTGCGCCAGTAGGAGCCATGGACTGTAGGGGACAGAGCAAATACTTTATGTATTTATTTTTAACCAAAATCACTTTTCCTTTTCTGAAAAGAAATGGGGAAATGCAGCAGTATTTGTGTGAAATGTATAAATTTGTCTACTATCATATATTAAGGCTGTGTGTGTACAAAATAAAGAAGACAAATAATTAAGTCCTTCTCCTCACTTTTTAATCCTGTGTCACATAAGCAGCCAGGGTATAGCTGCTTCCATGGACAAATCGTATTTCACCTGCTCTGCCATTGGTTGAAAGGTATGCCGTTAGGAGAAAGCAGAACATGCTGCCAGTTACATGATGGCGTGCCATAGATCATAACATGCAGCCTGATTTCAGAGATGTTAAAATGTGACACCGTGCGTCTTAAAATCAGTGAAATACGGTTTGTGTAGCTGCTCCTTGACTTGCCATGGGGTTACATCCCGACAAGCCCATTCATTGTAAGTTGAAACTATAGTAAGTCAGAAATACATTTGATACACTTAGCCTACTGAATGTCATAGCTTAGCCTCACCTGCCTTAAACAAACTCAGCATACTTACATTAGCCTACAGTTGGGCAAAGTCTTCTAACACAAAGCCTGTTTTATAATAAAGTGTTGAGTGTCTCATGTAATCGATTGCAATACTGTACTGAAAGTGAAAAACAGAATGACTGTACAATGATTTGTGCAGTCAGGTTTCCACCAGTAACATTGAAAAGTTATACCTGGAACCATCATACATTGGGGGCTGTCTATATCCATGTCTTTTTAAAGTTCCCTTGGATAAGCCCTGTTATGTCCTGTGCCCCAAATATTCCTACCTGAGTAGAAACCTCAAGAGGCATGAGGGGATTTGAAGAGCTGTTCGCCACTATGTCTGACTCCAGAGGACACCTTTCTGGAGGATTCCTGTGAGCTGCACTGGATATTGCCTGTAACTCTGCGTATTCCCTTGTGCAGTGAAGTTCCGGACGGGACATTCACACGCAGGACGCTGGCACCACCCTTCACTTTCATCTTCGCAGCAACGAACCAAACTAAGAGAGTCGCTGATGTTCATGATAAAGTTTTCTTGAGTTCTTGCACTAGGCTCTGTTTTGACATTTAGTAAATAGCTTAAACAGAGACAGGGAAGTTTAACGAGTTTTAAGGATGGGTTTAGAGAAAGCATTAAGAAGCTTCCTGTAGTAATCTCACTTCGTACCTGTATTTAAAATTCACAGCTGGTTCCAACAGCTTCTTGTGTCTTTAACAAACCCTGGGCTGGGCAGTGAGGGGCATGTCACGGCCGTGGGGTCTGGGCTGGCCATCAGGGTGCGTGTTCTTGAAACTCTTCTCAGAACCTGATTGACAGCAAGTGAAATGAGCAGAAACCATCTAAGATGCCAAGCAGGTGACCAACGCGAGGGCAGCCAGGCATCTGGGGTCTCCCTCAGTTTCCTCAGGGCTGAGACGATGACGGAGGGAATGCTGTATAAACAGTGCAGGCTGAGGATTGAGCAGTGGGTTCGAGTCCCATGACATACACACGGGGGAAGGTAGCCCCTCACTGCTTTCAGAACTGCTCAAGGACTGGGGTCGTGCAGGTCTCCGTTACCAACTGCAGGACAGAATCTGCTACTAAACCAAGGTCATGGCCCGTCTGACCCATGACTCCAGTTGGCCCGTGGGCTGGCTTTCCTGTCTGTTGCTTTTTGGGGCCATGTCAGCAAGGTGAGAAAAAGTGAGTTTGGTTTAGGCAGCCATCATGTCAGTCTTACTGGAGTGTGTTGGTCTCAAAGAATCAACAATATACTTTTTCATTTTTCTTATTTCTTCTTCAATAGTATTTAAGAAGCAACAGTTTAGTCAATAATTTCATAGCTAATATCATTTCCTTTGGAAAGTTTTGCCTGGTCTCGCATTTCCAAACCAGAACGCCTCTCCTTTCTCTTGGGTGGCTATGCGGTGGGGTGGGCCTCCTCTCACAGCAAAGCTTAGGGGCCCGTTCCCGCCTGGGCTCTGAGGTTATTGGTGCAGTTTTTAAAAATAATTGTATGCATTAATCATTTGCTAGAAGACAATGTTTGTTGTTCTTGTTAAGTTACTCTATATACTAATATTCTTTGGATTTATGGGTATGACACATGTGTTTACATATAATTCCCAGTTTACGGGTGGTGGGAAACTCATGAGTAAGGAGGTGATTTCTGTCTTCTTTTGTAAAATCATTTTTATAGGTACTTTTAATGTGAAGCCCTGTGGATTTATAGCATAATTTTTTAGGTGGTGCTCTTTCATATTTTGAGACAGACATGTTGGCCAGTGGACACCAATAATTTAAAAACGACCTTGGGAGAGACTTGGAGGTCCAGTTGACCTCATGTGATTAGCAGAGAACAAAGGTGTGGCATTTCTTTTGCTTTCAGGATGGAAAATAGAGACACTTCTTTTGAGTTTCTCTTCCTTTTCCTCCGCACAACACAGTTTTGCTTTTTATAGGGAATAACTGCCTTTTAAAGTCAGGTTAGACCTACCTGGTGCATTGATAAGGACGTGCTGCTCTGAGAGTGGATAGGGAGGCTCACACAGTCCTTCTTGGCTAACCTCCCCTCTGCAGCGTCTGTGACATCTGAAAACTATGCTCAACAGAGTAAGAAACCCAAGTTAAAACCTCGGACAGCCAATACTATGTTGAAGTGAGAGTCCACTTAACTCATAGATGACATCCCTGAAGTCTGGACTTAGTATATTTTGGTGCATGTCGCTTGTTCATCTTAAAAAAGCATCCTGGCCAGGCATGACGGAGCATGCCTGTAATCCCAGGCACTTGGGGAGGCCAAAGTGGGAGGGTTGCTTGAGGCCAGAAGTTGAAGACAAGCCTGGGCAACACAGCAAGACCTTGCCTCTACAAAAATTAAAGTTAAAACATTTAGCCAGGTGTGGTGGCATGTACCTACAGTCTCAGCTACTTGGGAGCCTGAGGCGTAAGGATCTCTTGAGCCCAGGCGTTCCAGGCTGCAGTGAGCTTTGATGATACTATTGCACTCCAACCAGGGCAACAGAGTAAGAAAAAAAATTAAAAATTAAAGAACACTGTGAAATATGGGATGCTCAGGGGTGAGGATACTAGTCAGGAGCAGGCAGGGGACTGTTTCATCAGAAAGCACACCCTCCAAGCACGTTTGGGGTGGGCGTGCATGCGCGGTGGAAGAGAAGCAACACAGAACGGTTTTCTGCTAGAATATGAATGCGCTTCCCACAAAGAGTGCCTGTGCGTATCTGTGGTGTTTATGAGATACCCTACACTGCCTAGGATTCTTTTTCTCATGTTAATAATGAGAATGCATCTTTCGGAGATCAACAACAACGTCTTTCATATTCAGAGAGGTCAGAGTAATTGAGAAACTGACTAGTTCAGGGAGAACACTGTGAAACAGCACTGTCTGGTCATACAGCCTTCTGCTCGGAGGGGAGGCCTGTGTGTGGGTTTAAGTGCTGATACCAGGAGGACTGCCACAAGTATCTGCATTAAGGAGATTGTTTTTGTATTTTTGTTTGTTTGTTTGTTTTGAGACAGAGTCTTGCTCTGTCGCCAGGCCAGAGTGCAGTGGCCTGATCACGGCTCACTATAGCGTCCACCTCCCAGGTTCAAGCAATCCTCCTGCCTCAGTCTCCCAAGTAACTGGGACTAAAGGTGCATGCCACCACTCCGGCTAATTTTTTTGTATTTTTAGTAGAGACAGGGTTTCACCATGTTGGATGCTCTCTATCTCTTGACCTCATGATCCGCCTGCCGCCACCTCCCAGAGTGCTAGGATTACAGGCATGAGCCACCCCGCGCCCGGCCAAGGAGATTGTAAAGAGGAAATGAGAGTAACGTGTCTTTTCTGGCTGTAATTATAACAATTGCTTTGTCCTTGTAAAAGATGTTAATGTCTCCTCCAGCCCATCCTGCTGAGTGAATTTGGAGGCAGGCATCATAGTAATTGGTTAGTCAAGAAACAGTTGTATATTGCTCTTTTTACTCACTTATCTTTAAGTTGTTTTTAAAGCAGGTTGTTTTCCCATTAATCAAAATCCAGTCTTTAGAGCTCTGTTACTCCTATGTGTTTAGGGAGGCAGGAACCAACCCTCTGAAGCGTTTGGAAATCCATAAGTAACAAGACAATGGCCAAACTGTGTTACAGCCCTATGAGGCAGGCGGATTATTTTATCACCCTCATGGGACAAATACCATGAGGCCCAAGGAAATGAAATAACTCAGTTTTTTATTTTAGTTAATTAATTAATTTTTTGAGACAGAGTCTTACTCTGTCACCCAGGCTGGAGTACAATGGCACCATCCCAGCTCACTGCAACCTCCACCTCCTGGGTTCAAGTGATTCTCCTGCCTCAGCCTCCTCAGTAGCTGGAATTAACAGGTGTCCGCCGCCACACTTAGCTAATTTTTGTATTTTTAATAGAGACAAGGTTTCACCGTGTTGGCCAGACTGGTCTCTAACTTCTGACTTCAGGTGATCTGCCTGCCTGAGCCTCCCAAAGTGCTGGGATTACAGGGGTGAGCCACCACGCCCGGCCAAAAGAACTCAATTTTAGATTACTCCTGTTATGAAGCTGTGGGACTCTAGGCTTCCTGAGGGCAGGGGTTGTGTGGTCTTCCTTGTTGAATCCACAGCCATAGCCTAAGGCAGCACCTGGGATGTCCTAGTTGCCCTTACATTTGTTGAGTTGAGTTGAAAAGTGAACACCAAACCAGATCTTTTGCCTCTTAGGTCTTCTCACCACAGACTCTGTTCTTTCCACAGAGCAACCCTAAATTGTCCCCTTCTACATAGGGCAGTACCAGAGCCCAGAATGGTTAAAGGACATGGCCAGGATTTTCTTGAGTCCCCATTGAATGTTCTTACTACACAGGTTCATGCATGCAGGTACTTGGGGATGGGGAACACTTTGAAGTGGGATGGGTAGAAGGAGTTTGAAGGTTGTCTGCATGAAGTTAGATGTCTGGACTGCAGGACCTTGGTTCATTACAGTGGCATTAATTACTCAGGAATAATTATGTCTGGCTGTCTGGCTGTCCTTTTCCCTGCCGTCCATGTGGAATTAATGAGAACACTCTTGTTTCAGTCATTCATCAGTGTTCTTTGTTCAGCTTCTGCTTTCCTAACTGCAAATAAATTGCTTTTAATAGCAAGTACCTTTTATTCTATTGTTAACACTTGAGAATGTTTAAAGGATGGGTTTCAGTTGGATTCCTTAATAGAAGGAACTGGCTGCTTTTTCAGGGCAAAAATTACCTGAATGGCAAGAGCAAACTGTGCAGCTAAGTAAAAGATTATGGGATGGGAAACATAAAAGGGACATAACAGCTAAATGGAAAACTGCGACTGAGCACCAACTCATGCACACCCAACCCGGGAAGGACAGGAAGGAAAATAAGAAAACAAAAATGATTTACTTTTGTGCCAAGCAGCACAGACTCACAAATCAGTTAATGGGTACGGTAAATGATGATGTGCTTGCTGTTTGGGAGTTTTTTTCTCGGTGGACTTGGTGGCCATCCAGGAACTCATCAAATCAACTTAATGGAGAGTTAAATGGCTCTTGAAACAAGCTGGCTTGAGGCAGCTGGGAGCCAGGGCCTGTGTTCGCTTGGCTTAGTGTGGCTCAGCCCGCAGGGTGCGCATTTGCTGGTAGAAGAGCTTGTTTTTCGCAAAGAAGAGTGGGTCTGAGGGGAAGCTGCTGGAAAACAGTTGCCTGTGTCCCCAAGAAAACGCCTGCTTCCTTGTTCCTATTCAGACCTGCCCTGGTGTCCTCAGGAGCTCTGATGCAGGGCAGAAAACAAAGCACTGTGCTGTGGAGCCAAGCCTAATATCTTCAGACAGGCAGAAGCCAATTCTAGATAGGACAAGACAAATCCCAGTTTGGTGGGAGTATGTAGGCAGGTGGGACACATACCTGGTTAAGAATTTTTGTTTATTATGGAGAGTTTCAAACGTATACAGAGAATAACGTAAGGATGCGTGAGATACCTGTCTCCAACCTTTCCACAGACTGCTTTTATCTGTTCCCTCTCCTGCTCTCCCTCTCTCCCTCCGTCTTAGTGCGTCCTCATGCTGCTAATGAAGATGTACCTGAGACTGGGTGATTTATAAAGGAGAGAGGTTGAATTGACTCACAGTTCCACATGGCTGAGGAGGCCTCAGGAAACTTACAATCGTGGCAGAAGGGGAGGCAAGTCCTTCTTCACATGGTGGCAGGAAGGAGAAGTGAGAGCCGAGCAAAGGGGGAAGCCCGTTATAAAACCATCAGCTCTCCTGAGAACTCACTCACTATCACAAGAACAGTATGGAGAAAACCACCCTCTGATTCTGTTGTCTCCACCTGGTCCGACCCTTGACACGTGGGGATTATTACAATTCAAGGTGAGGTTTGGATGAGGACACAGCCAAACCACATCGCCTTCCTTTCCTTTATGCTGACCATCTTTAAGCAAATCTTGAATACCTACACACACGTTATTTGGTACTTCTGAATTTCTTATTTTTCTATGGAAAATGTAAAGCGTATAACAAACAGAAGTCCATGGTTTATACAGTTTTCCCTTAACGAAGCTCCCCTTTAGGGAGGAAGTGTGACACCAATAATGTGACTGCAGTAATACTGTGGACTGTGAAAACACGTGCACTGCTCATGGACCTGTACGCCCTTGACTTTCACTTTGAGGTTGGCAATAGAAGTTATTACTGTTACTTTTCTACTCATCACAATTAAAACTGTATCACCTTATTAAAACTATTTAGAAAATTTGAATGAGTTACTTTAACTAGGGAAAATTGAGTAAGTTACTTTAAACTGCTTTTGGTGGAGCCGTAGATGGAGAAGTCCCGTGTGGAGGAGCTAGAGAAGGTAGTCTAATTTTGATTCATTGATAGGTTCTGGTTCCTTATTACAGAACATTGTTCTAGCAGGCTGGTAAGGCTGAACAGTTTTTAAATGATGTAAACACATGCAAATATGTAACATACATAAATGAATTGATAAATGTAATCACATGTTACGTATTGGCGTTTTATGTTTTCTTTTTTCTTTATTTTTCCTTTTACTTGTGTGATTCTGTCTTTCCCAGCACAGTAGAGGTCCAGTCCTAAGCATAGAAGGTCTTAGTACTACAGATAAAGATATTAGTTTACTATTGATGCTGTAACAAATTACCACAAATGTAGTGGCTTAAAACAACACAAATTTATTGTCTCATACTACTGTCGTTCAGATGTCTGAAATCGGCATCACTGCACTGAAAGGAAGTTTTCTGCAAGACCGTGTTCCTTCTGGAGGCTCTAGGGAAGAACCCATTTTCTTGCTCATTCCAGCTTCCAGAGGCCATCCACATTTCTTGGCTCAGGACCTCTTTCTTCATCTTCAAAGCCAGCAATGGCGGGCTGAGAGCTTTCCCTGCCATTTGTCTGATACTCTCTCCTGACTCCCTCTTTCATTTTTAAAAACCCTATGATGGCATTGGGTCCACCTACATAATCCAGGATAATCTCCCTATTTCAAGGTCAGCTGATTAGCAACTTCCACTCCCTTTGCCGTATAGCATGATACAGTCACATATTCTGTGGATCAAGGACGTGGATATTTGAAGGGCATTATTCTGGCTACTGTAGTAGGAAAGCGAAACTTGAGAGCTGGTGAGGTTGGAGTTCATTTATTCTGTCTTATATTTGCATGGTGGGGAAACTGAGGCCCAGGGCATCACATTTATGGTGCATAACTGGATGCTGGCTGCTCCTAAATCTTCATCTAATCTTAGGATAGCCCTTTGAAGTGGGTGTTTTTATATTCCATTTTTATATGTCTTGTAAGATAAGAAAACTAAGGCTTAGAGTAGCTAGCAAACCTGCCCTAGGTCCCATAGCTAGCAAGTGACAGAGAGCTGAGTCTCACAGCTGTGACTGGCAGCTGCCCGGGCCCACTGGCGCCCTTTCCGCCGCTTGCTAGGTGCATGCGGTTAGCTGCCAGGTCTCCGGTTTCCCATCTGGCATTCTTCTCCTGTTCTACCATTCTGCTCGCTCACATTTTCCTCCAGTGACATGAGTAATAATACATTTTCCAGAACTTCTCTTTGAAAGATTGAAATATCATCGGTGTTATCAAACCTTTTAAATTGTTGTAGCTTCTGACTTCCTTCTTTAATGGACACTGTATTTTCTTCATCCTCTTGGAACATTAATTCTATTGTAAGTTACTCAGTTCAAACACGTCAGATTTTTGTGGAAATTCTGAGATAAAAACTTCTCCTGGTTTTCGTTTCTCACCCTGCTTCCTGCTGCTGCTTGTGACTACGTCCCATATTTTTTTCTATTTTTATCTTCTTTCTGTTTTTAATTCTTTTCTTTTCACAGGTTTGGATACTTTTTTTTAGAGCGTATCAACCTGATTTGTAACTGTCCCATTTAAAGCATGGTATGTTTTTTTTTTTTTTTGAGTAGCATCTGTTAGATTTTTCAAGTAGCATCTGTTAGGTTTTTTGAGTAACCACCACTGCCCCCTTTATTCAAGACGGGGGCACTCACCTGGTGGTTTTCTTCTGTCCCTTCGGCTTGTTGCAAGGATGTGGGTTACACCAAACTTCTGTACAAGAGTCCTCCATCCCACCCGCCACCTCCCAGAAGTTCCCTGGCTCTGACGACTAGGGGCTTATGCAGGGAGTGTTTGGGAGGGGTGGCCCTGAGCAGGGCATCCAGCCCCCCTGGGCTGTCCGGCCGTGGCCTTCTGTGGTCTCCACAAATCCTGTGATCCGTAAAGACATTACAGCCGCCAATGGAGGGTCAGAGCGGTGAGTTCACCTCCCGCCTCCTGATTTTGAGAGGCTTTGGGAATTGGAGAGTCTCAGTTATAAGTAAAGTTCATGACCTAATTATTTTTATGATTAAAAAATAATCATTACATAGAAAAAGAATGTATATTTTGTGTAAACTATATAATTTAAAGAATCATAAAAAGAATACCCATCTTAGGAAATAGAGCATTATCAATTGGTTGCAAAATCCAGATATGTCTGTCCCCTATTAATGGTGTTAATTTTTTCCTTGCTCTCCTTTACAGTTTGCCAACATCGTGTGTATCCCTCGGATGCATATTGTTTAGTTTTCCTTATTTTTGAATAAGCCAAGAGACGGAGTCACACTGTAGCTGTCCGTCTGCGGCATCCTTCTGTCACTTGGCAACATGTTTGTGAAATTCTTACATGCTGATGCCTGCAGCTGGAGTTCATTCATTTTTACTGTTCTTTATCATTCCGTTGTCTGGATATACCGCACATTATTAGTCTTTTCTCTTGTGTTTTGGGTTGTTCGGGAGCTTCCTGGTTTTTGTTATTACAAAACATGTGTCCGTGAACACGTGTCACTGTTCGTTTCCCGGTGCCCACGTGCAGTAAGTTCTCTAACGTGTGTTCCCAGGAGTAGATGTGCAGGGCCGTAGGGCGTGCACATGCTCAACTTTTATCTTTTTATTTTTAATTGTGGTAAAACATACACAACATAAAATGTATCCCTTTAACCATCTTTCAGTTGCAGTGCAGTGGCATTAAGTACACTCACGTTGTTGTGCAACCGCCATCCATCTCCAGAACTTCTTTCATCTTGCAGAAGTAAAACTCTGTATCCATTAAACAACAATTCCCCATTCTAACCCCCTCCCAGCCCCTGGCAACCCCCATTCTATTTTCTACCTCCATGAAATTGTTGTTCCGTGTTCCTCGTATAATGGGAATCATACAGTATTTGTGTTTTTGTGTGTTTGGCTTATTTCACTTAGCATAAATGTCCTGAATCCATGCTCGATCTGCGTTGCAGCATGTGTCAGAATTTCCATCCCTTTTAAGGCTAAATAATATTCCATGGTACTCCACATTGATCTGTTTATCCATCAGTAAACACTTAGGTTGCCTTTTGTCCGTTGTGAGTGACCCTGCTGTGAACGTGAGTGTACACATATCTGTTCACGTCTCCCAGTTCTTTTGGGTGTGTACTCGGAAGTGGGATTGCTGGATCAGATGATACCTCTACTTTGAATTTGTTAAGGAGCCGCCCCACTGTTTTCCACGTGGCAGCACCGTTTTGCACTTCCATCAGCATTGCACAAGGCTTCCAGTTTCTCCACATCCTTGCCAACTCTGGTTATTTTCTGGTTGGTCGTGAGGACTTGAGGTGAAATATCTAAAGTTAAACAGGGGCTGTCACTCTTCTCAGCATTGTCATTGTTTGAAGTGTGGAGAGGGGGAATCCCATGGATTTGAATCTAGAAAACCCTGGATATGTTGAAGTGGGCACTTTCTTGTCCTATGTAGAGTAAAAATAAGATTGAGGATAAATTGGTTTTCCTTCTTGCGCAGAAGCTTTCTCTCAAGCTGTATTGTGGGGTCTGCAGACCCTGCTAACAGGGGTCCCTGCACTGCTCCCCATCTCCTGCCCACGTGGGCGCAGGAGACGGGGGAGTCCCCACAGTGTGCTGGATCCAGGCCTGGGCAGTGATGGATGTGGGTTATGGATGTGGGATTATTAAACAGATAATTATCTCATTATATCAAACAGTCATGAATATATACCTGGGGACCGCGTGTACCTACAATAAATACAGAAAGGGTGGCGGGAGATGGGGGCAGTTCTGTTCTCAGAGAAAGGAGACAAAAGTGGAATGGGCCGGGGAAGCCCATTTAAGATTTAGCTGGAGAACCTGGACTGCCAGTTCCGTTTCTCCACCCACGCTGAGCATTGTCACCTGGGCCGGGGTATCGTGACGATGCTCACCCTTCCGGTGTCCTGTATTGGCCCGGCCCTTCCATGTGGACATGAGAGATGGTCAGCCTTTTGGAGAGACAGGTCCAGAGCCCACACCATGCCTCTTGTGGTCTGGACACCACTGGTCCTCACAGGCACTGTCTTTCCTAGGATGGCTGCAACCAAGGGGCCCCCCACTGAACAGCTTCAGGACCTGAAGCTTGTTCTTTCACAGCAGTGGGGACTGCGGTCCAAGATCAGGGTGCCTGCAGGGCACGCTATCTGGAAAGGCCCTAGGGGAGAGTCTGTTCCATGCCTTGTGCTTCGCTCCCTGGCTTGTGGCTGAGCCACCCAAATCTCTGCCTCTGCCTTTGTCATCACACAGCCACTTCCCTCTGTGTGTCTGAGTCTCAGCTGACTTCTCTGTGTGTGTCTCCTGTCCTCGGCTTATAAGGACACCAGTCATATTGGATCCGGCCCATGCAGTCTAGTGGGTCCTCCTCTTAACATGCAAAGCCTCTATTTCTAAATAAGGCCATATTCCCCGGCACTGGGGGTAGCCGTTGAACATATCTTCTTTGGAAATAGTTCAGCCTACAACACAGAGGAAAGCACAGAAGCTGAGTGAGCCCTGAGGGAGTTTTGCAGGCATCTGACACTGCCCTGCCCTGCGAGGACAGGATCAATGGGCTCGCGTTTTCTATTTTTTGTTAGTATTATCTGCATTATGTTTTTCCTGAGTGGCTCCAGAGGATAGCCTCAGCAGCCCTGTGCAGGCTGCTGTCCTCACTGTGTCCTCCTTGTGTGCCCCATGCTGGAGTCCACTGGCAGGTTGTGAGAAGAGCTGCCTGGATGTCACCTACACACCTAAGCTCTGTGTCCTCCTTCCAGGTCATGTTGGTGCCCCTGGTCTTCCGTCCCCAGACCATGCCCCTCAGAACTGCTTGTGGCCGCTTCTTTTGGGGCCCCACACCCCTGTCAGCTCTCTCCCTCGCACAGTTTCCTGGTTCTGCCCTGTTGCTTTCCAGTCTCTCTGCCTCCCCTGAACCGAGGCGCCCAGACCTCACACCAAGCCGGACCCCTTCCTTCGTCCCTCCCCTGCAGTCAGTTTTGCACAAAACTGCCAGGTAGGTCTTCTTGAAGAGGCCTCACAACCCTAAATGTATTAATATATTAGTAGGTGCCAAGGCAGGAGGATTGCTTGAGCCCCTGGGAATTGGAGACCAGCCTGGACAACATAGTGAGACCCCATCTCTACAAAATTTTAAAAATTAGCCAGGCATGGTGGCATACGCCTGTGCTCCCAGCTACTTGGGAGGCTGAGATGGGAGGATTGTTTGAGCCCAAGTGATCAAGGCTATAGTAAGTGATAATTGTGCCTTTGCATTCTAGCCTGGGTGGGTGACAAAGCAAGACCCTGTCTCCAAAAAAATATACATACATACATAGATACACACACACACACACACACACATATATATATTCTGAATGTGTATATTCTTGACTCCCGAAATAAATTCAGCTTATATATATGTAAGTAAGTTCTGAAGACTCTACGTGTGTGTGTATATACATGTATATTTTTGTATTAACATTAATATTAATGTTAACATTAGTTCAGGATATCAGCCAGTCCTGTCTTTCGGGATGGAGTCACTGGATTGAGGCAAGACTTCAATGAAGGAAGCCACGTGGTTTGTAAAATGAAACTGCCAGGGGACCTTTGTATCTTATGGTCAGGTGGTCACAGCTCCTTCTTCAGGGTCATCACAATCACCTAAGAGATTGAGTTCCTTCAGAGCAGTTTCTTGTGCACAAGGACAGACGGGGTGTCCTCTGTTCACTCTGTTAGCACATGATGCTGCCATCAAAATGGCACACATCATCTCTACTTTTAGTTCTGTTATAAATGGAGACCCTGGACTTGCCTCAGATGACCTTGTGAGATACTTTACTTGTTTGGCAGCATTAAAAGGTGGAGCCTTCGATCAGCCAGCAGCATTTTCCATTCCTGGGACA
>NW_012101329.1:219894-244904 GCF_000951045.1 Mandrillus leucophaeus | reverse complement strand
AGAGATGGTCAGCCTTTTGGAGAGACAGGTCCAGAGCCCACACCATGCCTCTTGTGGTCTGGACACCACTGGTCCTCACAGGCACTGTCTTTCCTAGGATGGCTGCAACCAAGGGGCCCCCCACTGAACAGCTTCAGGACCTGAAGCTTGTTCTTTCACAGCAGTGGGGACTGCGGTCCAAGATCAGGGTGCCTGCAGGGCATGCTATCTGGAAAGGCCCTAGGGGAGAGTCTGTTCCATGCCTTGTGCTTCGCTCCCTGGCTTGTGGCTGAGCCACCCAAATCTCTGCCTCTGCCTTTGTCATCACACAGCCACTTCCCTCTGTGTGTCTGAGTCTCAGCTGACTTCTCTGTGTGTGTCTCCTGTCCTCGGCTTATAAGGACACCAGTCATATTGGATCCGGCCCATGCAGTCTAGTGGGTCCTCCTCTTAACGTGCAAAGCCTCTATTTCTAAATAAGGCCATATTCCCCGGCACTGGGGGTAGCCGTTGAACATATCTTCTTTGGAAATAGTTCAGCCTACAACACAGAGGAAAGCACAGAAGCTGAGTGAGCCCTGAGGGAGTTTTGCAGGCATCTGACACTGCCCTGCCCTGCGAGGACAGGATCAATGGGCTCGCGTTTTCTATTTTTTGTTAGTATTATCTGCATTATGTTTTTCCTGAGTGGCTCCAGAGGATAGCCTCAGCAGCCCTGTGCAGGCTGCTGTCCTCACTGTGTCCTCCTTGTGTGCCCCATGCTGGAGTCCACTGGCAGGTTGTGAGAAGAGCTGCCTGGATGTCACCTACACACCTAAGCTCTGTGTCCTCCTTCCAGGTCATGTTGGTGCCCCTGGTCTTCCGTCCCCAGACCATGCCCCTCAGAACTGCTTGTGGCCGCTTCTTTTGGGGCCCCACACCCCTGTCAGCTCTCTCCCTCGCACAGTTTCCTGGTTCTGCCCTGTTGCTTTCCAGTCTCTCTGCCTCCCCTGAACCGAGGCGCCCAGACCTCACACCAAGCCGGACCCCTTCCTTCGTCCCTCCCCTGCAGTCAGTTTTGCACAAAACTGCCAGGTAGGTCTTCTTGAAGAGGCCTCACAACCCTAAATGTATTAATATATTAGTAGGTGCCAAGGCAGGAGGATTGCTTGAGCCCCTGGGAATTGGAGACCAGCCTGGACAACATAGTGAGACCCCATCTCTACAAAATTTTAAAAATTAGCCAGGCATGGTGGCATACGCCTGTGCTCCCAGCTACTTGGGAGGCTGAGATGGGAGGATTGTTTGAGCCCAAGTGATCAAGGCTATAGTAAGTGATAATTGTGCCTTTGCATTCTAGCCTGGGTGGGTGACAAAGCAAGACCCTGTCTCCAAAAAAATATACATACATACATAGATACACACACACACACACACACACATATATATATTCTGAATGTGTATATTCTTGACTCCCGAAATAAATTCAGCTTATATATATGTAAGTAAGTTCTGAAGACTCTACGTGTGTGTGTATATACATGTATATTTTTGTATTAACATTAATATTAATGTTAACATTAGTTCAGGATATCAGCCAGTCCTGTCTTTCGGGATGGAGTCACTGGATTGAGGCAAGACTTCAATGAAGGAAGCCACGTGGTTTGTAAAATGAAACTGCCAGGGGACCTTTGTATCTTATGGTCAGGTGGTCACAGCTCCTTCTTCAGGGTCATCACAATCACCTAAGAGATTGAGTTCCTTCAGAGCAGTTTCTTGTGCACAAGGACAGATGGGGTGTCCTCTGTTCCCTCTGCTGCCGTCAAAATGGCACACATCATCTCTACTTTTAGTTCTGTTATAAATGGAGACCCTGGACTTGCCTCAGATGACCTTGTGAGATACTTTACTTGTTTGGCAGCATTAAAAGGTGGAGCCTTCGATCAGCCAGCAGCATTTTCCATTCCTGGGACATCCCTTCTTGTGCAGCGTCTGCAAGCTCATTTCATAAAGGCATGGGAGAGCCAACTGGAGAATGACAGGTGTGCTGTGGCACCCCCGAATGCAGTTGCCGCTGCCTCAGGCCTTACCAGTAATGACACTGTATCAGGGTGGGGAGGAAGTGGATACAGGTTAAGAGTTGGCCAGCCTGGGGCTGCAAGCCATGCTGTCACCATAGCAGGGGACAAAGTGTATGGAGAGGCCAGGCTGGCTGAGGATGGACCACATGGATCTGGGGTCCTGGCTCAGGGTGTTTGATGTACTCTGAAGGCAGTGGGTGCCACAGGAGGTTTTTCAAGGAAGAATGACATGGGCAGTTGTATCTTTGGAAAGTAAGCGGAGGAAGAGTGAAGTGAGGAGACAGAGCCAATGAAGAGGCTGTTGCCGTGGCCTAAGTGAGAAGAAAGCGGAGCCTGAGCTTGGGCAGATGCAATGGTGGGCCCGAGAGAGTGACAGGAGCACAGGGATGGGGTTTGGCCCCCTGTAAATACCTGTAAGCACAGCGCCTCCCACTGGCCCTGGCGCTGGACCCCAGCGAACAGGACTTGGGGCATGTTCCTGGATTTTGCAGACCTGGGAGCCTGTTCTTTCCTTGGCAACTATGGGACTTTGGGCAGGTTGCGTAATGGCTTGAACTTCAGTGTCTGCACCTGTAAAATTGAGTTGTTGGGACCCGGCTGTAAGCTTGTTTCAATGTTTTAGTAAAACAAAGCTTTGCTCTAAGAGTAACTTTACTACTAAGACTAACATAAAACTGTATTTTCAGTTTGTTTGTGTTAACCCATAGGGAATATGAAAGTTGCTGTTAGCTGGATGGTAATGTCATTTTATTTTATTTATTTATTTTTTATTTTTATTTGTATTATTTTGAGACAGAGTTTCATTCCATCACCCAGGCTGGAGTGCAATGGCCTGATCTCGGCTCACTGCAACCTTTACCTCCTGGGTTCAAGTGATCCTCCCACCTCAGCCTCCCGCTGAGTAGCTGGGATTACAGGCTCATGCCACCGCGCCCAACTAATTTTTGTATTTTTAGTAGAGACAGGGTTTTGCCATGTTGGCCAGGCTGGTCTCGAACTCCTGACCTCAAGTGATCTGCCCGCCTCAGCCTCCCAAAATGCTGGGATTACGGACGTGAGCCACTGAGCCCGGCCGGCAATGTCATTTTATGTCTTTCCCTGGTGTGACTGCCTAAGCCAAATACGCCTGGAGAGAGCCCAGTCCTGGAGGGTGTCCCTCCTCCCAGGTGGGGCCCCGCCTGCTGCTCTCTGTGCCCTGGGCACTGTGCAGGAAAGACTGGGCAGCTGGGGCCAGTGCAGCCTGCGCTTGTCTCCTGGCTGGCTGGAGGTGCGAAGGAAGGAAGGAAGTTTCTATCTTCTAATCAGATGGAGGGCAGGGAGGAGGTACTGAATGCTACCAGTTCTTCCTTGGGGTTACAAACCTGGACTCCAAATGCCTGTATCCAGAGGACACCGCCCTGCAACCGTCTTAAGAACAGTTTTCTAGGCATGGGAAAAGTTGTAACAAGACTGTGAACATGCTTTTTGAATGCATTGCAGTTGTAATCAGATTATGTGTCTGATTTAAGGGAGTCTTGGCTTTTAAGAGTGCTTTGTCTTCATTACAGGGAAATGATTTGCTGATAAAACTGAATTTATTTCCGGGAGTTCCAAGCTGGTCCCCCTTTGGCATGGCTGGGAATGAGGCCTGTAGTTGCCTTCTGTGGATGCATTGATAAAGTTACTGGCAAGCCGGCCTGAGTGTTGGGTGGGGTGGACAGATGCACAGTGTGCACCGTGGCCAGGCCCTCTCGTGCTCCAGGGAGGAGGAGGATGGGGCGGACAGTGCCCTGGGCAGCGGGCCCCCAGAAGGACCAGTGGGTGTGGGCATCTGACTGCACATGTGCATGACTCATGCACACATGTTACCCACACATGGACTGTCTGGATTCTGTTGAGAACAAAATATTTATGCAGAAAAGATCTGTAAGGCTCAGGCTGCTGATGACTTTGCACTTTCACTTGGATGTTTATGCAGAATTTTCGACATGTTTGGACATAGCTTGTGTGTGTTCTGTCAAAAGAAGGCTCCACAAGGGTATTTCACCAGGCCCTCAGTTGTCTGTTTTAAGTTTTGCGTGTGCAGACATTAAACATGCCTCTTTTGGTGACCACCCAGGAGTGAAATGTGATGCTTGATCTGTGCTTCTGAGGATGTAAGTGATGTTGCTGCTACTGTTACTGCTCAAAAGTGGGGACCTAAATCCTTCCAGAATAGAGCGGTGGTGTTTTGGGACGAGAAAACTGACATTTTGTGCCATAGTTTCTCCCTGGATTGCTATTTTTGACACTCATGTCATCAACACTCTAAAAACAAATGCTTTTTGTTTTTGAGGGTTTTAGCTCCATTCCCTTCAACAGTCAAGGAAATCTGAGGTGGATTTTCTCATCGGTCTGAGTCACATGGGTCCAGTGCAGGACGGGGTACGTGCGAGGCAGATGTGAGGGGTGTAGTTGAAGGGAGGTTGGCTGCTGTTGCAGAAGAGGGAGACGTCACAATTTAAAAAAATCCTTTTTTGCTGTTATGAAGACTAGATGAGGTTAGAAATGCTCTGAGTTGGGGCAGATGGAGCCCGTGGGATTCACCTGTGAAAGCTGTTTCACTGACCTGTGCGTGAGGGGTTGAAGATTTAGGTTAGGGCAGCGGTGACGTGGAAAAGAGATTTGTAAGGCCAAGCTGCCGCAGACTGCACTTTCAGTTGAATGTTTATTCAGAATTTTAGCATGTTTGGACATAGCTGGTGTGTGTTCTGTCAAAAGAAGGCCCCAGAAGGAGATTTGAAAGGAGGTTGTTGATAAATCTATAAGGCTGAAAGGTAAAGAAGGCGCGGGATGGAAAGGACCCCAGAGCTTTGACTCTAGGACAGAAATAGAGAGGGCTGACCTGGGAAGAAGAGGACCAGGTCAGCACTGACTTGCTGAGTATGAGATAAAACTAAATACAACCAATGTTTTAAGTTAGAACATTAAAAAGTTTTATTTTGAGTAAGATGTGTAAATATTGTGACTGCTTATAAAAAGTCATCTGCCTATCCAAAGTACTGAGCAGTGGTTTTGAAAAATTTGTTAAAGTTTTATCTTTTACTATTTAAACCTCCATGTACTAGTTGAATAGGAACTGATAGTTATTAACATAACTTTTAAAGTTTCATTGCTTTCTTTAGCGACTGTGCCTCTTTTTTTTTCATGTTTGATTTGAAGGAAAGTTTTACGAAGGCCTGGCCTGGCACTTGTCCCAGAGGAATGCTCGTGGCATAGCACGTTAAAGAGTGCAAATGTCTGCTGTCTTAGAGGGCTGAGTTTTTATGCTACAGACACACAGAGTATTTCCAAGTTTCTTGGGGGGTAACTGTTTAAAAATCTTACTTGTTACCATCCCAATTGTTAAACACAATAGAATGATATTGAAAAATATTGTCATAAAGACAGTCTAGAAATGATGAAGAATCAATTCAGCCACTTATCAGATATTACCAGTTGCTCCTGGGGTTCAGGCACCCTATTGCTGGGTGCGTGGGCTATTTCTACAAACAGCATATCCCCTGCCTCCAAGAGGAATGACACAAGGTTGCTCTGGGCTTTGGAGCTTTGGACAGTGCACAGTGAACCATAATGAGGCCTGAGTTCAGTGCCACAAAGAGCTGGACATGAGCAACCTTAGAAAATACGGTGGACAAACAGCCAAATGCATGAAGACGTCGCCCTATCGAACATGGCCATCCTGACCTGCTCCTGTATAAAGAGAGGATGTAACTGGCCAAAGCCAGGGATGATTTTTACTATAGACCCCTAGGCTATAAGATCAGGTGGCCTCAAGCAGAGCTGCAGGAGCCCACAGAAAAAGATGAGAGTAGAACAAATAAGCCCAAACTCCTGGTCAGGCAATGGGGTTGCCGGCTGCATCTGTGCATGGCACAGACAGAAACCTTCATGCACATTCATACCTGGACCCAGGGAAGCCCAACATGGGCAAGAATGTTTTCATAAAATGCTAAAATCATTGTTTAAAATAGCCAATGCTACATTCCATTGTTAGAGGCATGGCCTTCTAATCCAGTTGTTTACCTGTGAATCAACTATAGTGTCAATTTTTTTAAAAATGGGAGACATTTCTTATTTGAAATAAAGGTATTGACAGATCTGGGATTTGATTTTACTCTACTCACAAGCTAACAAGCTACCCTTCTACCATTCTATGGATGCTGGCAGAAGACACGAGACTCCTGGGTCAGAGACAAAGGACTTCTACTCGGGGCACAGCAGGCAGCATCAGCACAGTTAGTTTTCCTTATCCCCACGTCCAGTGAGCATGACCCAGTGGGCCAGATGGATGCTGTGCAAACAGTCCAGCTCTGCCCTGACTCACTGGTCCTTTACCTGGTGGCGTCAGAGAGCCCCTGATGTGAGCTGTGGTGTCACATCTGAGGAACACAGCCTGGAGAACCCACCATGTTATAGCCATTTTATACCACGTTATAGTAAGCAAGCCTGCTCTTCATTGCAGAGGGAGACGTCACCTCAGCCGTAAGGTTTCTCACTGCAAACACAGTCCTGAGAAATGGTCCAGGTAGTGTATGATTCCAGCCTTACATTCACGACACACCCAGTAAGCTGTATAGCAGTGAAGAGCCCCATGAAGACTGTCTCCTAATGACATAAATCTATAAAAATAATGATACTGTAGGTAAAAATCTGAGGGGACTGTTACGGTTTGTGACTATTAATATGGGACCATTTCATACCATTTGGTGATATACTTCAAATTTAAAATATTTGTTAATTCTTATCACAAACTGAAAATTTTATTGCTTTTCATACAGACTTACATGACAAGCAACTGGTTGCAATTTTTCCCCTACTTCCTATTTATTTATTTTGAGACATAGTCTTCCTCTTTCGCCCAGGCTGGAGTGCAGTGGCACTGTCTTGGCTCACTGCAACCTTCACCTCCTGAGTTCAAGCAATTCTGGTGTCTCAGCCTCCTGCGTAACTGGGATCACAGGTGTGCACCACCACGCCTGGCTAATTTTTGTAATTTTAGTAGAGACAGGGTTTCACCGTGTTGCCCAGGCTGGTCTTGAACTCCTGGCCTCAAGCAATCTGCCCACCTTAGCCTCCCAAAGTGCTGGGATTACAGACGTGAGCCACCGCACCTGGCCTCTCCTTTATTTTTAAGCAAGCATCTATAAAATAACCCCATGTGTATAAGTGTATAATACTCTACCAGGAGCTTTTGGGAATATGGAAGAAGTAAATGGTTCAGTTCTTGCCCTTGGCTTTATAACATGTTAGAGTGATGAAACAGCATTACAGGAAACAAGCAAAGTAAATCCATCAAGTGCCTGGTAATTAGACACCAGTAATGTCAGAGGAAAAGGGAACCAAGTCATTTTGTAAGATTTTGATAGAATCTTATGATAGATGCAGAGTTTTAAATTTGTATTTTTGCAGCCATAGCCACCCAGGTTCCTAATAGCTTTAGTGTAGATGTGTGCAGTTCTGCAAAATGCCTGCTATCTAATATTGCCTTTTTCTTCTCAATTCTGTTTTATATTCTCTGTTGTTCTCCATTTCTTGGTCCCTGTCTCTCTGATGTGTGGAGTGTTAGCGGAAAGAGGACTTAGCTCTTCAAGCTTTTTGATGGGAAGAGAATAGCTTGCAGGTGGAGAACACCTGAGAGTCCTTTTTACCTGGCGGCATCAGAGAGCCCCTGATGTGAGCAGCCTGGTGTGTTTGGTCCTGCAGGGGTTATCTTGAATCACTGATAATGCTTTGGAGTCCCTCGGTCACTTTTTTGTGAAATTGGCTACATTGGCGACAGTGCATTTGAGTCACACCGCCTGTTGCACCAGATGCCCCCGCGCCACGGCTGCTCTCGCTGCCACTCTGAGTTAGATGGTAACTTCTCAATGCATGGGACGACTGTGGCTCAGGGCCACCAAAGGACTTGCCCAAGGTCACACACGTGACAGGACAAGGTGCAAGACCCAGACCTTCTCCTGCCGATGTCGCAGGTGCTATTTGGGGTGTCGTTTGTTACTTTTGTTGTTTTACCCTGGATTGGTTTGAGATGAAAATGACCACATCAGCACCAAGCACCGTGTTTAGTCCTTGACTGTCTCCTCAGCAGGCTGGAGTTTAACAAGAGATTCGGTGGTGGCAAGGTCGTTCCTTGGCCCCAATCTTGCAGAGTGTGTGAGTGTCACTCTTTATGAAACGGTGATGAACCGAGCCAGCTGCCATTTCTCCCAGGAGCACTTCAGGGACATCTCACATGCTTCTCCTCACTCTCCCTGGGACCGGGTCTGTCCCAGAAAACCTTCCTGAGGCCAGTGCAGCTTCTGAGTTCCAGGACATCTCTCAGGGGGGCCCCACGAGAACCTGACCTATTTTGTGGCAGATCATGACTATCTTTAGAGTCTAAGCCACCTTTAAAAGACAGACCATCATCCTCTTTCAGAGAATACAGTCCAATCAAGTCAACAGAATTGTCTGTTCACAGGGAGTGGGGCAAGGAGGAGGATGTGGTTATGGAGGTTCTACAGTAAGTTATGAAGCATGACACACATGTGATTCTTTTCATCTATTTTGTTAGGTCTGTATTCAGAGTAGGAATTATTAGCCAGGCATGGTGGCTCACGCCTGTAATCCCTGCACTTTTGGAGGCCAAGGCAGGAAGGTCACTTGAGCCCAGGAGTTCAAAACCAGCCTGGTCACCATAACGAGACCTTGTCTCTAGAAATAAAAAAGTAAGTCAGGTATGGTGATGCACACCTGTAATCCCAGCTACTCAGGAGGCTGAGGTGGGAGGATTTCTTGAGCCTAGGAGTTTGAGGCTACAGTGAGCCAAGATCACACCACTGCACTCCAGCCTGGGAGACAGAGCAAGACCCTGTCTAAAACATAAAAAAATAAAAAAAGAATAACCATGTAGAAGCTTTAGCACTTTCATACTGGGGTGTCTCTTGTAGGGTCAGGGCCTTTTTGAAGGTTGTCAGACCACCTGGTGACTTCTAACCCATGTCACATTTCCACTACAGAACAGTGTGAGATTTCAGCCTTAGCCATGAAAAAGAAGTGTGTATACATCAAAGGCAAGGTATCCAAATTCTCACTTAGATGGAGTTTCAGGAATATTGAAGGGGAGAGGCAAACTTGTTGGAGAAAAGAAAAACTTAGAGCCTTTACAGGCGAGGAAGAAATAAAAAATAGGAGTGTTTGTATTTGTTTACGCAGTGATGTCCAGAGTCCAGGCATCATCAGTTCTGAGCATCTGGGATGTGGCCAAACCACAGGGTGCTTCAGAAAGCCTCTGAGTTCCCAAAGAAGTTGCAGGGAATCCCAAGCAATATATTTAGTGGGCAGGATCTCCTCTTAGAGCCCTTCCCTGTGAAGGTAGCTGGATTTCTATCATCTTCTAGTGGCTGTGGTTGTCTAAGGCCCCAGCCCCTAGTGGATTTGACACTTGCAGAGCAAAGGGCACTGCTGACACCCCAGTGATGAGTGAGGGGAGCAGCATTAGCACCGTGGAATCGTCAGCCAGAGAGCTACAAGGTAGGGTCCCCAAAGACTGGTAAGGGGACCCCAGACACAAGGAAGATGTTGACCTGCATTCTGTGAAGCTCATATAAGAAGGCAGGAGATAGCCTGCGCCTTTTCGGAAAGAGTACCTGGGAATGAGAAATACTGGCTGTCCCACTGCTGAATGCCATGGGCAGCGGTGGTGTTTTCATCCCAGGTTCAGAATTTGGGAGTCTAGAACTTCACAGCCATCTCTAATGCTTGACTCTGTGTGTTTAATTCTTGCTTTAAGTTTTAGCTTCTACAGGAGAAAGCTTCATTTCCCTGGAAACATAGGAAACCTGTTTTCCTGAGGTTGCCAGATCAGGAGCAGTCAGTGTAGGATAAAAGACGTGTGTCCCGGCAACCAAGGAGACCCCCCAGACTTTGTAACGGGTGATTCAGTTCTTCCTTTAAGAAAGTTTCCATACAGTTTGTATAGAAAACAGGTTAAAAACAAAGATAGAAGGGGCTGGGGAGCAGGGAGACCTGTTGTACGTGTGAGCATATGCTGTCACTGGCAATCAGTCAGCAGTGACGAGACCAGGCAGGGATCTAGAACAGGAAGGGGGCGTGTGTGCAAAGGCCATGTCGCCTTGCAGAAGCACATCTGTGGCAAATGCCAGGGTTTGTTTGGAGATACATTTGCATTTTTGAGGGTTTTTTTCATGAATATTGTCTAAAAAAGGTGATCTGATCAAGTTTCACAGTTTTTTGAAAGCAATAGGTTCTTACTGTGAGTTAAATGCTCTCATTGTCTTTTATTGTTATTGCTATCAATAAAATGTATGGTTCTTATGACATAATTTTTCTGCCTTTGGTTTTAGAACCTTAGATTTATTTGGCTGGAAAAGATTTTAAAGACTGACTTGTCAGCTTTTTTATCCAAGACAGATAAAAGGGAAAAGCACAATCTGCTCCTTTGTGAAGGGTTTTTATTAGTGACTCAAAGTTGATGGGTAGCACCCACTCTTTTTTTTTTTTTGAGACAGAGTTTCACTCTTGTTGCCCAGGCTGGAGAGTGCAATGGCGCGATCTCGGCTCACCGCAACTTCCGCCTCCCGGGTTCAAGCGATTCTTTTGCCTCAGCCTTTGAGTAGCTGGGATTACAGGCATGCACCACCACACCTGGCTAATTTTGTGTTTTTAGCAGAGACAGGGTTTCTCCATGTTGGTCAGGCTGGTCTCGAACTCTTGACCTTAGGTGATCTGCCTGCCTCAGCCTCCCAAAGTGCTGGGATTACAGGTGTGCGCCACCGCGCCCAGCTGCACCCACTCTTCTAATCCCACCAGAGTTATGCCAGATATACCACCAGGAGATCTTTCCACTCATCTAGTCATGGCTCACTCCTTGTTTCCTAGGTGGAAATAATTTCACACATTTTCTTCTATGGATTTCAGCAGTGTCCTTCACCTGGGGTTTCCTTCAGCCATAGGATTTGGGGTAATTGAAGGCAAGGGATACATTTTTTCAGGCTGATTAATCTCACCTGTGATTAGTGTCATGCTTCTGCTTTAGGATTCTAGGTAGGCTCTAGGACTTGATAAATCTAACACAGCCTGGTCTTGTTTAAGCTATATGACTGCGTTCCTTTGTGCTGAAGTTTTCCTGAGAAAAGTTTGTGTTTATCCCATATTCAGGCGCTCTCTTATCTCCCAAGGGCCCGGGGACTTCAGTCATTCTAACTCCTTGGTTATCACGAGTTTGCGATCACACAGTAATCAGTGGCACAAGGAAACAAAACTATTGTTGCAAATTCTGCTGATCCCCAGGGAAACCAGATGACAAGAGTCCAAATAGAGATGAGAGGACCAAATCCATCTATCTTGCAGATTTCTCTAAAAAATCCCTCCCTTTCCCCCTCCACTTATTGGAGCTAGTGAAATCCAGTTGAAACACCTCCTCCGAAGTTTCAGTCCAAGCTAGTGACAGCAGAGGGGCAGAAGGACAAGGGGACAGCAGGGGGTGTGGAGAGCATCCTGGAGGAAAACGGGGGTGTTGTTACTGTTTGTAATTCTGCATTTGTGATCACACTGTGAAGAAAATTGCCTGGGAGCAAAGTCTTCGTGTGGAAAGACTTAAGTAGCAGATCACATGCACGATGATGCTGAATGCTTCCAAACTTACTGATGCCTTAACAGGCCACCGAGCATGTCCTCTGCAGAGATCATCTGTATGACTTCGGTCTGAAAGTAAATGCTGGTTCCTCTGAAAGCAGAAAAACATTGTGAAGTATTTTCAGCATCTTTCCTGGGGCTCAGTACTTTGTTCATTCTTGGTCACTAGCTGGTATCTGAGCTGAGTTCAGGAGGAATTTGGAAAGAATCCTGTTGATTTCAAAGACCGCTGGAACATTAACTGCTTGAGGGTGAAGAGTTGACTATGATTTCTTCTGTACAGCTAGGAATATGCAACCTGAATCCTTTCCCTGTGTGCTTAGTTCATTCTGAGGCTGCTTTTTCCCAAGGGCACTCCGAGACCCTTCTGGCAGCAGAGTTGGAGAGGTTCTCATTTGTCACAACCCAAAAACAATCTCGTGGGAAGAAACCTTTTCAAAGAGCAGGAGGCCACGACGAGGCTGTTATTACAAGGGAGTTGCCCTTCCAAGCCCAGGATTTTTAGAGAAGCACATAATTGGCATAAATTTCCAGAAAAAAGTGTGATGGCCACAAATGTCACCCTGTTATTATAATCGATTTTCTGTTTCTGCCACTAATCTAGAAAATGCCAGGTCTGGGTCTGCGGGGGGTCCCAGAGCTTGAAGAGGGATAGAGGTGGCACCCGACAGGGAGAGGTGCACATCCTGGCCGAGGGAGGGTGGCGTGGTTTGCGATTCCAGGTTTCTCCAAGGGGCCCCGGGGGCTCATGCTCATGGGGCCTTGGTGTCTTGAGGGTGGGTCTGCTCCACCACGGCACGTCGGGCCGTGCTGTAAAGTAGGTCAGAAGCGACTCCAGCTGTATGAGAAGTGCTTGAACCCCTATTTGCCCCCTTTGGGAGTCACCAAAATCCCAAAGCCACAGCACATTACTTGTCATATCTTCTTCTGAAACGTGGGCTCACCTTGTGTCCATCTGGAACGCAAGAGCGGTCAGCAGGAGGTGGACGGTCCTTCAGTGATTCCAACCTGCCTCCTTGTAAGTCCCTTCTCCGAGAGGCAGTGCCGGGCTGTGGAGGGTCGCAGGCTGTGGGGAAGGAGAACGGGTTCAAATCCTGGCCATGTGGTGGGCAAGTTACTTCCTCCGAGCCTGTTTCCTTATATAGGAAATGAGAACAAGAGTCCCCACCTCATACTGGTGGTATTAGGATTGGGGATCTCGAATATAAAGTGTTGGCCATCTAAAGTTAGACGCAATACAAGCGCCGTGTTTACTAACTCCCCTGGCGTTCTCTAGGACAGCTCTTTGGGGGATGTGTTGTCATCTCAGCAGGTGGCCCCACTGACCTGCTAGGAAGCAAATGTTAGGATTTTGACTTCTCAGTCAATACAGAGGGTCAGCTACAGCTATATCAGGAATAGAAAGTAATGCTTGCAATGTTTTCATTTTTTCTTTCCTTTTTTCCTTACCTCCGTTATTTCCAACCTTCTTTACTCCTTTCATTCTTTTTTCTTCCCATGTTTCCATAAGAAACCGTGTGTGTGTGTGTCTGTGTGTATGTATATGTGCATTTACATAAAGCAAATATGGGCTTTTGTAGAAGGCATTCTTCCATTATTTCCGACCAATTTTAAGATTTTACAACTCTATTAGAAAATAAAATTTCTTCCTCTAGTATTTTCTGGTAAATTTTAGAAATATTTTTCCACAAATAAGGATTGAGAAATGGTGACTTCTTATGAAGAAACGATGCGTGTAATGGTTGATTAAAATATATTGCCTTGAAATGTCCAGAGAGAAGAAACTGCCTTTAGAGATGTAATAATATAAAAATTTTAAATGTGTGTCATCATTTTTTTAAAAAGTAAGGTCTTTGGAGAAAAAACTTGCTAAAGCTTTGGTCGCTGTTTAAAGGCTGCTCTCACAAAATTTATAAACAGTCTGGGTCTATCTGGATGTGTATTTTACAGATTAAAGGCAGTACTCGCCTGTCTTAGCTTCTTGGCCATAAAAGGAGAGAAAAGCGAACGTATAGGGCTGTTCACATGGAAGGTGCAATAAATCACAGATTGCACAGTGATGCCCAAAATGTAAGCCAGGTTGAGTCACATGTAGAGCTTTGTTTGGGGTGCTTCTGACTGAAAATAGACAATTTTTGGTGTAATTAGTATTTTTTATTTTGATAAATATACATAACATAAAAGTTACCATTTTAATCTTTTTTAAGCACCAATTTGGTGGCATTAAGTACATTCACAGTGTTGGACAACCATCACCATTATCTATTTCAAGAACTTCTTCCTCATCTCAGACAGAAGCTTGTACCTATTAAACAATAATCCCTCACTCCCCTCCCTGCCCGTCATCCTTGTAACCTCTGTTCTTTCTCTCTCTATGAATGTGTCTATTCTGGGTATCTCATATGTATTAGTGTATTTTCGTGCTGCTGATAAAGACATACACAAGACTGGACAATTTACAAAAGAAACAGCTCTAATGGACCTACAGTTCCACATGGCCGGGGAGACCTTACAGTCATGGTGGAAGGTGAAAGGCACATCTTCTGTGGCGTCAGACAACAGAATAGAGCTTGTGCAGGGAAACTCCCCTTTATAAAACCATCACATCTCGTGAGACTTACTCATTATCACGAGAACAGCACAGGAAAGACCTGTCCCCATGATTCAATTACCTCCCTCCAGGTTCCTCCCACAACATGTGGGAATTCAAGATGAGATTTGGGTGGGGACACAGCCTAACCGCATTTTCGTGTAAGTGGAGCCGTACAGTATTCGTTCATGTTTTGTCTGGCTTATTTCACTTAGCATAACATTTTCAAGGTGTATTCATGTATCAGAATTTCATTCCTTTCTATGTCTGAATAGAATTCCATGGTACATACTGATTAGGTTTTGTTCATCCTTCCATGTGTTGATGAACACGTGGGTAATTTCCACCTTTTGGTGATTGTGAATCGTGCTGCTATGAGTATTGGTATAGGTTTGAATCCCTGATAATTAGTGCCTTAAAATATGTCTTTTTGTAAGTTTAGATTTTCCAAGAGAAGGTTCAAGGACAGCTCGCTGAACGGCATCCTCTTGCCGTCATGAGGGCAGGTACCTGGCATGTTGCTGTGCAGTCTCCATGGTAAAGCTGCACCCCTGCCTGTGAATGCACAGTACAGAACCCATGCATCAGCCGAGAAGCAGACACGCGGTGTGCGCTGGGACATTTCAACTAGGGTAGCTGCCACCACTGCTCCCAGCCCAACATTATTCAATGTTCAGGATTGATTAAGGAGAGCAACCCTGGGGGGATGCCCCCACTAAGGAGGCTCTGTAATGAATAGTCGCAATGATGGAGTCTTCCTTGGCCATGGAGAACAGAAGAACATAGAGAAAAGGTACTGTCCCACAGGAGGCAGTTTCCTACATGGAGTGAGGAAGGACGGAAATCGATGATGACTTCCTGGCTTCCACCCTTGAGGACAGAGCCACTGCCAGAACCCCCACAGGGATGACAACAGGAGCGATCATGCTGACAGCTGAAAGGGAGGTACAAGAAGGCATCAGCATGCGCAGCACGGGGTGTGCAGGAAGGAAGCAAGCGGGGAGCCCCTCTCGGTGAGGGGCAGGAAAAGCAGGAGGTCTGAGGCTCTGTGGGATAGGCGGGAAGGAGGAGATGAGCGTGAGAGCACAGGGAGAAGGGGGCTAGTGTGGTGCCCGCTCAGGCTTGGGAAGCAGCGTCTGCATCCATCTATTGTCACAGTGGCTGTTTCTGGGCTGAGTTACGTTTCTGTTTCCGTGTACTCTGTCTCCTCTTTGTTAATTTCGTTCTTAATTATTGTTTGGTAGCTTCTATAAAGTCTTCTATATAGTCTACAGGCTGAAATGACCTGCTAGCTGCACGAAGAAATTCTTCTCCCCCTGGAATGGTAGTTCACAACCAAGCCCGCTCAATACGTCCTCATTGATAACATGTCCCGTGTCTGTCTGGAGGAAGGGGGCCTGTGACAAGATGTGCCGAGTTGTTCTGTCTGGCTTCAGTTATGTGCAAGAAAACAAAACTGAAACCAGGAATTACCAGGGGGTTAGAAATCAAGGAGGAGGAAAGCAATGTCCAAGAAAGGGACAGCTGTGAAGTGGCCATCCTGGGGTAGGAATGAGGCCGACTGACTGGGGCTTCCCTGACGGGCCCGCCCAGACCCCAGGGTCCAACCTGCTGTAAAGTCCCCACGGAACATAATCTAAGTCTGTCCTCATTTTTTCCAATTGGAGGCCAGTTCACTTCCAAATGAGATGTCACGTGCCTGCGCATCTGGCTCACGCCGCCACCGAAGCAGAGAGTCTCCAGCCCAGCTCGTGCCACACTCTAAGCGTCTCACTTTCCATCTAAACCCAAAACTCTTGTATGGAAGAGGTTTCCTAACTTCTTTTCCTTTTATTTCCCTTTCCTTTGCTTCACACTTTCCTAACTTCTTTTCCTTTTATTTCCCTTTCATTTGCTTCATGCTTCTACATATCCTTTGGTTCAGTAGGTCTCTCTCAGCCTTATTGCTCATTTGATTTTAATATGTTGACAAAAAGTCTTGTCAGTTCCGAAGAGGAGTGTCTGTCCTTTGATAATGAGGCCCTAATAGCAGGGGAGAGAGCACACATCATCGGTTTTCTCCTGGTGGTTTGACTCATCCTATAAATTGTGTGTGAAATCACTTCTGCCATTGGCTCTTGGCATACTTAATTGCATTGTGGAAAATCTGACCCACTTATCTTCCTGAAATGATAGAAATAATGCCCTCTTACTGTGGGAGAGAATTTTGTTGTGAAAATTTTTCCTAGGAATTAACAGATTGGGATTTTTATTTCAGACTTTATATACTCGTGATGTGAAGTTAGGGTTCTAAATTAATTCTGTTCTGTATGTAGAATAGATAGAAATCACACAGTTAAAAAAGTTCATACTTCAAACACACATTTTCCACGCAGAGTGAAAAAGCCTGTTTTCTAAACATTGATTTTTCTCCTAGAGAGAGAAGAAAGCCAAAGTGATTAATAGTGGGTCTTTTTCTCTACTTTGAAAAAAAGGAGGGGGTGATTAGCACTTGAAAAATATTAAGCAAGAAAAGAATCATAATTGGCAGGGTACTATTGCTTTTTATGGTTATCACTTGTTAAGCATATTACTTCATTTGATCCTTAAAAGAATGCTTTATATAAGGAAGGTATTATTCTCACTTTTTTTTTTTTTTTTGAGACGGGGTTGCGTTCTTGTTGCCTAGGCTGAAGTACAGTGGTGCGATTTCAGCTCACTGCAACCTCTGCCTCCGGGTTCAAGTGATTCTCCTGCCTCAGCCTCCCAAGTAGCTGGGATTACAGGTGCCTGCCACCATGCCCAGATAATTTTTTGTATTTTTAGTAGAGACAGGGTTTCACCGTGTTGGCCAGGCTGGTCTCGAACTCTTAACCTCAGGTGACCTGCCTGCCTCGGCCTCTCAAAGTGCTGGGATTACAGGCATGTAATCCCTGCTGGGATTACCAGGCCTGGCCCCCAACCCTGCACTTCTAAGTAAGGAAATTGAGACCGCAGGCTGGCTCGATGTGCCTGAATTTGGACGTGAGCGTCCATGTCCTTAATTCATCTTTCCATTTTACCCGCATAGCCTGGGCACTTTCACATGGTTGCTGGACAATTGAGACTTTGTAAGGATGTTGGGTCACCTTTGGAATAAAGTTCATTATCCAATGCAAAACAAACTATACTTTGAATTTTCAAAGTTTTTCTAAAGGCATTATCATGGAGGCTTTTAAAAACCAGTTAAAATTACACAGTCAGCACTGAGAGGCACTGACAGGTGCAATTACTCCCAATGATCAAAAGAGAGAAATAAAATACCCAGAAGAGTCAAAACAAAATAGTGGCCTATGTGGCTATGTGACTAGGGCACCATGGGGCTGCCTCAAAGCTTGAACTTGTGGCAAGAAGAACAAGGGAGTTGATACCCGGTGGGATGAAGGAAGGTTCTTCCCTTGGCCTTCACCTACCTGCAGGCCATTTGCTGCTTGATCTCCAAGAGGCTCCTTCTCTGAACACCGGTTAGTTTTTTGAAGCACATTTGCACCTCAGGATAGATGTCATGGCGGCAGGCCTGTGTGCCCTAGGAAGCTTGATGCAGCCGGTGAGCGGGGTGGAGGTAGAAGGAGGATGGAAAGTTGGGGCAACTGTGCCAGAGACACACCCACGCTCTTCCCCAGTGAACCCAAGGGGCAAGAAATGACTGGCTGAACAGACGACTGATTGAAAGAGCAAAAGTACCTCCACACCAAGTCTCTGCACTGTTGGTGGCCTGCTTGTGTGTGCGTCAGAGGCAGCTGTGATGTGGTCAAGCAGAGCACCCTCGAACGAGAGCCTCCTTCCCCCAACAAGTCCTTGGGCAAGTCACTTAACCTTCGCACGCCTCCATTTTCTTCTGGGGTAGTGACTCCCACTGCCCGTCCTCGGGAAGAAGTGGACCCAACCACACGAGGGATGGAAGTGCCAACAGGAGGGTGCTGTAGCTACTCGGGCAAGCCACTCCTCCCATGCTTCCTCAAGGAAGCTTCTCTCTTCTCTTTTGGGTGGGAGTGATTCTGTTGAATAATAAAATCAGAGAACCTAAGCATTAGAAGGACCCAGGACATGTACTTTCATCCTTGGAACAGTGATAGAAGAGAAGTAGTCATGCGGGCTCCTGGGAGATGTGAGGTCTGTCCCAGCAGGGAGCAGCCACATCAGAGAAGGAAGCAGGCAGAGCTTCCAGCAAACAGAGCTCCCTGACTGGGCCTCTTTCCTCCTGTCCACTCAGAAACCAGCCTGATTGCACAAATGGATCTAGACAGCCCCAGGAGGAGCCATCCCGACACAATGCTGCCACAAGTCTGAATAATGCACACACTCACCCTTATGTACCCACAGGAGGTCTTCCGGATTTTTATAGCTTGCAAATAAAGATCCAACAACATCTGGATTTTCTCAGATGTGAGAAGCTGGTCATAGATTGGTGTCATGTAGAGGACAAAACATGAGATTGATGTGTTTTTAAAAGCATGCAGCAGATGCTGCACACAAGAAAGGCGTGGTTAATGAGCACTCCAGGCCTGCATTTCAGCAGGGTGTGCCAAAGAATGATGCCTCGTGAGGCCTCCTCCCTCATCCTCCATGGAGCGTCTGTTCTGTGAGCTGATCCACCGAGCTCCCACCTAGGTGAAGTATGAGTTGTCCGAGCTCTGGGAGAAAGGAGCAGCTGCCTCTCCGGTGGCTGCTGCAGAGACACTCTGTAGGCTCTGTGTCCTGGTCTGCATCAGAGGCTGGGGCCTGGAGGGTCCCAGTGGGGACTTGCAGACGATAGTTTTAGCTGTTGAAAGGCTGCAGTGAAAACACCAGCTCTGGCAACTGATCCTGCTTTTCAACACTGTCTGCAATGTTCTGTCTCATAAATATAATATACTAGCAGAGATATTCACAGTTGGGGGTGTTAACCTTCTTAGCCTGTGTGTTCATTCCAGACAGCACCAGAGATAATCAAACTGGCTTCTTTGGTTTTCATCACATGAAAGCATGGCTGTTTATTTTTCTGCCGAATGCCTGCTTCCAGCTGTAGCCCTGGCCCAGCCGCCTTCCTCGGAGAGGGCTCGGCAGGACAGAGCTGAGGGTGGGCAGGTGCAGCTGGGACGTCCCTCCCTCTGTTCTGCTCTGTGCCCGTCCTGGGTCCCAGGGCTGGGTATTGTTCTTTGATGATTTTTTTCTGTTTCCAGGTTGCCTTTTAGGAGAAGCGTGTTCATTCCCAGCCCTCACTGGCTGACCCACCTCAAAGACCAGGGCTGGCCAGCCCCTTCCGCAGTGTCAGAGCGGCTCTCTAGCCTCCAGGGGTTTGTCCTGTTGTAGGAGCAGGTTGCATCCTGTGCCTCTCCCTGCAGCTGTTACTGCTCTTGCCTAATTAAATCGTCTGTAGTTCCCGGGACAGTGGCAGAGGCTGATGGAGGAGGGAGGGTTTTTGCTCCTTAAGAATCATGAAATCATGGAGCAGAAAGTTACCCCCTCCTCTTAAATCACTTAAAGTATCGTGCCCTGGGGCTTAGAGCTGGGGATCCAAGCTGCCAGTGCTTGGAGATGAGAATTGCTGAGGATTTGCCCAAGGGGCATCAATAGCTTTTGTGCAGTAATGCTAGCCAGTGATGCTTTTGATATTTCAGTACAGTTTAGTAGATGATTTATGGAACCAAGCAGTGGCTCCAGATAACAAGAATCCCAGGCAGATATGGGTCAGTAAGTCGGACAGGGTGTTATTAGGCCTCGCCTAGTGGGAGAGTCTCTTGGATACGAAGCCTTCAGCCTGGGAAGGCAATTAGGGTTTCAGAGTTTTATTTGCTGTCCTCAGATATACATTAAGCCCTTTGTCCTCTGTGCAAAGAGGTATTTGATGATCCACAATGGCACAGAGCTAATCCTGCCTGGGGGTTAATCCTGCAGTTTAATCTCCTGTTCATTTCTGTCTGGCTTGAGTACCCAGGGCCCATCAGTCTTGTCGATCATTTCCAGGTGAGATGGAGCAGAGGTTTAATGAAGTGTGGGATGTTTGCATTACACTAGGTCAATTCCGTTGTCCTTAAAAAATAAGAACCTTTCTGATTTGAAAAAAAAAATAATATTAATCTTGATTATTTGGGGGAATGAAAAAAAATCTATAAACAAAAACATGAAGTCATCCATAATTCTGTTCCCCATTGATAAGACCTGTTAGCATTTTAGTGTATTTGCTTCCAAACATTTCCAAGACAAAAATATTTAATCTTGCTGAGATTATATTAAGTATATATTTTTAATCCTATGTTTAAAAGGTGAATCTTTTATAAAAAATTTTGTCATTAAAATTTTTTAGTAATCACAATTTTTAATGGCTACACAATATTAACTGTTTTTAATGCAAATGAAAATTTATGTGCCTGATTTTGTTTTTCCCAATATTTTGTTGTGAAAATTTTCAAACAGATAGCAAAAATAATTTTGTAGTGAACATACCTGTTATCCCCACCATTCACACTGTGTGTTAACATTGTACTATACTCGGTTTATCACATGTCTGTCTACACATCTTTTTATTCATTCACCCATCTTATTTTTTGGTGCATTTGAAAATAAATTGTAGATGCCTATTCACTTTCTCCAAAATACACGTTGTTACCTAGAGCTAAATTTTTGTTTATATAGTTTTTGAGTAAACTCACGTGGACAGAAATGCACAGATCTTAGTTCACATTTACTGAGTTTTGACACCTGTATATACAAAGTTTTACTACTGTAATGGTGTACTCTGTAATTAGAATGATACTTAAAGTCAAATCAGAGGGTCTGTAGGGACACTGGCAGATTAGTATAAAATAGTATCAGGAGTAGCTCAGAACTTTCTTATGTGCTCTTTGACAGTTAAATATTTTTTCACATTACATGCATCTGAAAAACTGATGATGGGTTTTCTTTGAAAAGAGGGCAACATTTTAATATATCATTTATTTGTATGATTTTTCAGCTTTGTTTTGTTGTCAAAGTAGTTCTAACTCTCTTGCATTATTTCATCAAACTAGGAAATAATTTGCCTCTCTTGATGGACTGGTAGATTTCCTTCCACTAGACCAACGGCAGAGGTGGGAACAGATTATTTTCTTTTTTTTGAGATGGAGTCTCGCTCTGTCACCCAGGCTGGAGTGCAGTGGCACGATCTTGGCTCACTGCAACCTCCACATCCCAGGTTCAAGCAATTCTCCTGCTTCTGCCTCCCGAGTAGCTGGGATCACAGGTGTGCATTAGCACATGGGCCCGGCTAATTTTTGTATTTTAGTAGAGGTAGGGTTTCACCATGTTGGCCTGGTTGGTCTTGAGCTCCTGACCTCAGGTGATCCACCCTCCTCAGCCTCCCAAAGTGCGGGGAATACAGGCATAAGCCAGTACGCCAGGCCAGGAACAAATTATTTTCTAAAAGACACAGCCTTATATTCAGTCTGACAGGCAAATGTCATGTGTTTCTATAGACTTTCAACTTTTGTAAATGCCCAAGGGCTCATCTGTAGGGTTTTCTCAAATGTATGATTCTGATTCCGTATTTCCTACCATGCTCCATGGTATTGCTGAGTGCCTGCATGGACGTGCACAGAGTTTGGATTCTTGCAATCTGGGGGAAGGATCCTTGTGTTTTGGGTGTAGTCATCATTATAGTTTTGTCATGGTCATCAGTTTCAGTTTTACTTTGCACCGTAATTGTAATTTACAGTTTTACTTCATTACTTCATTACTTCATTTGGTTTAGTTTATTTTGCAATGTTGGTTCAGAGTACTATGTGATAGTATGTTTTAGCCAAAACATACCTAGCTTTTTCTAAAATCTAGGCTTCAAGGTACATATCACAAAGGTTAAAATGAGCCAACCAACTTATACTGCAATGCAAATGTATGTCATGTTCCCGAGTTTGCATGTGCAGCGTTCTTCCTCCAGGAGAAAGTGGCATTTGCTGGGGGGTGTGCTGGGCACCTGTGTCCATCCCAGGTGGCCTGGTGACCCTGACCTTCCACTTGCTGGACAGGCTGTTGCCTTTGGGACCTTCCCAAACTCGTTGACTTGGCTGCTGGGAATCCTGAACCATGCTGTGGCTTATGGCTCCACTCTTCTTTAGCCAAAGTGTCTCAATGTAATTTTCCTCTTCTTTCTCTCATTTACTTACAACGTTTGTCCTCTAATAATAGTTTTGTGTCTTACTTTTCCAAATAAGGAATTCTGCTGTCTGCAGTCTCAGATCCTTTGAGAAGTCATCAGTGCCAACAAATATTATTTCATAGCCATCAGGCACCTGCGAATGTAGCAACTTGTAACCATTCCTAGAATAGTCCTTTGTGCTCTTTCGCTAAAGAAAGGCAAAGATTTTTTGGATGAGAAAAATTGGCAGTTTGGGGCTAAGACACCAGAAAACAGCCCAAATATGGGCGATTGGGCTATGAGAGCCCTGGAAGGTGGCTCTGAGGGTCTGAGGGCTGTGACCTTGAATGTAGGCTTAGGGTTGGGCCCAGGTTGGTGGCCCATCTCCAAGTTTAGGGGATCTTGAAACATTACCCCACTTTTGACTGTGTTTTAGTTTTCTCGTCTGTTACTCAGTGGTAATAACATAATGTGTCCCCAGGCTCTCGTCAGGATTGAATTAGATTAGATATTGTCTTAGTCAGCTTGGGCTGCTGTAACAAAATATCACAGGCTGGGGGCTTAAAGAACACATTTATTGCTCCCAGTTCTGGAGGCCGCAGAGTCCAAGGTCGGGTTGGGTTCTGGTGAGGACCTTCTTTCTGGCTTGTAGAAAGCTGCCTTCTCGATGAATCCTCCCGTGTCAGAGAGAGGAAGCTCTGGTGCCTCTTCCTCGTCTTATAAGGATGCTAATCCCACTGTGGGGGTTCCACCTTCACGACCTCCTTGGAACCTAGTTATCTCCCGAAGGCCTCACTTCCTAATACCAGCACATTGAGAATTAGGGCATCCACATATGAATTTGGGGAGACACAAACATTTAGTCCATAACAGATGTGTAAAGAGAGTTTAGCATTGTGCCTGGCATGAGTGAGTGCCCAGCACATATGGTAGTTGTTAATATCATTATCATTACTGTGCTCTTAACGGGGCCAAGGACAAAGGGTTTCCTTTGCATTATGGCTAAGGAGGGTTTCCACTGGGTCTGAGAAGGGGATTTGTGTTTATTGGGTCCTGCTGTGAAATTCCAGTGCAAGGTGAAGCAAGCAGCCGCATGGTGTGAAAGGAAGCAGGCTCCCCGGAACTGTTAAAGGGATAGGTGAAAACATAAATAAATAATACCTCTTACGGCATAATATTTAGGATAGAAACAAATAAAGGGATGAGTGAAGAGGAGGAAGGGGGAGGGGGCATCTTCCTGCTAGGATGTAGTGTTTCTGGCTGAACGCGAGGCCGATTAATTCACATCCTTCACATCCATCTTCTAGCACTTACATGACAACTTTAATATGGGTAAAATAATCTTTTTTATATCATAGAGATGGGGTCTTGCAATGTGGCTCAGGCAACATTGAACTCCTGGCCTCAAATGATCCCCCTACCTCAGCCTCCCAAAGTGCTGGGATTACAGGTGTGAGCTCCTATGACCAATTTAATATGAGTAAAGGAATCTTAATAACTTCCTTCTAAAAGGGAGAAGAAGACCTCTGTACCTTCTTTTCGTTAATCTGATTTTATGCCTGTGTATGCTATAAACTACCCCCCCAAAAACCTACAAACTTTCTAAATAATAAGAATCTGTAAGAATTCCGAAAATTATCAGTCTGCATCTACATCCTCATTCCCATACTGACTTATAATTTACAGCATCTTAATTTTTATTTGTCTCCTTTTATTACCAATCTAAATTTTAAAAAAAATTTAGACTTTCAAAGTCTGTCTCTGACACACTTTAGCCATTGAGAGCTTATGAATTTTTCTGAAATTATTTGGAAGAAATTGGCCAACTTAAAATAGGAAGCATTAAGAATTGACATGAAAGTCCAAATAATTGCCTAACTTTGTATTTTATTTAATCATTTTCAGTACTCAGCAAAGCATCAGCCTTAGATGGATTCAGTTTGGATTCACAAACTTAATTTTTTTTTCTTTTCAGTAGGAATGTGCAATTGATTTGCTGGCAGTTGATCAGGCTAAAAGGAGGGAGTAGAATTAGTCACCAGGCAAAGCCCCCACTGGGGGGTTCATGTTATTTAATAGTCTGCATTTACCTCTTCCCTTCATTGTTCCTTGGAAGAGACTCCATTGGATCTCTGAGGCATTCAGAGGAATAAACTGGGCATGACTGATGTGCACACAAATTGTCCTACACCCGCGGTTACTTCACCCAGGGTCCGGTGGCATCTAGCACTCGACACTGGACAAGACCCTGGCAGGTGGCCATTGAGGAGCCTGCACGGCTCCATGCTGGAGGCACAGTGCTTGTTCCTCATGACTGCTTGGCACTTGGCCAAGGGGACCATATGCCTGGAGGTGTGTAATGCAGTGGGGTACCTGGCCAGTTTCCCCAACCCTCAGGGGGCTTCCTGGTCTTTTTAACCAACCACATATGCATAGGCTATACTCGAAGGACCAAGCTGATGAAAACAATATCAGCCTATGGGAAGAGACCCAAGAAACTGGTGAATAACTTCCATTGAATCGTTATTGCAATCCCACATAGGAAGATCTGTGATAGTCTCTTTTCTCTGACATCTTTAAAATACAAGTTTTATTTTCCTGACCTTTTTTTTTT
>NW_012101329.1:140588-216533 GCF_000951045.1 Mandrillus leucophaeus | reverse complement strand
AAAAATTAGCTGGGCATGGTGGTGTGCACCTGTAATCCTAGCTACTTGGGAGGCTGAGGCAGGAGAATCGCTTGAACCAGGGAGGGAGAGGTTGCAGTGAGCCGAGATCGTATAACTGCACCCCAGCCTGGGCGACAGAGTAAGATTCTGTCTCAAAACAAAACAAACAAAAGAAACCTCTTAACTGAAGCATGAAGGTGAAAATCTTGGCGAACTTCCTTATTAAGAGTGGAGAAATTCAAGCTGTCCTTAAGACAGGCTTACCTTTACCTGTTGGTGGAGACTGGTTGTCTTTGTAGTGTGACCCGCTTTACCAAAAAGGCTAAAGGAAATAAAGCCATCTGCAGCTGGGGTTCCCTCCACCTTTGTTAGTCAGGGAGCCTGCCGCCCCTGCTCCACGGTGATTCCGTGGCCCTCTTCAGCCCTCTGCCCTGAGGGCCTTCTCTCAATTATCTATTTTATATTTTCCGGGTCTCCAGCCTCCTAGAGGCCAAGGGGCAGCTAGAATTTTAACTGTTTCTTAACCTAGGATTCTTCCAATAAATGGCAAGGGCTGGCATTCTGAGAGTGAGACACTTAAAATGTGAACAGTACTGAGTTAATGAACTTAAGTTCTAACTGCAACGTAAGTGACTTGCATATAGCCTCCTTTGCAAACTCTTCTGATACAGGGTGGGCACCCGGGAGTAAAGCCGAGAGAGTCAGGGCTCTGAGCAGATCTCAGATGAGGTCCTGGACCCCGAGGTGGAGGTGCAGAGGGGAGGGAGGTGGGTGTCGGGGACAATCTCTTTCCTTTTGCAGACTTGCCTTATAGGTCTGGGGCCAGCGGAGCTCTGCTTCCCACCTGCTTCCTCCCAGCTTTCCTCAGGATTAACTTAACTTTGCAGATTAAGAGGCTACAAATCCGTTCATATTCCTCTAGGAGGCTTCTCACTCCTCATTTCTTTCTGCCTTCACACTTTCCCTTTGCAGGAGCTGGCGTATCTCCCAGTTCGTCTGTTGCAGACACCCCTAGGCCCCTTTACTCATACTTCTGTTTGTATTTTCAGATGTATTTGCAATTTCTTGCCTGGAGTCTATAATGTAAAACTAGGCAGGGCTCCCAGGCACTGAAGGACACAGCCAAGGCCTTCATTTCACTTAGCAATAAGTTATGAGCTTTGTAAGATCTTTAAGATGGAGGTTTAGCCATGAATTGGAGTGGGTTTTCTGAGAATTTCACAACCTAGTTAGGTTTTCTCTGTAAACAAGGGCCGCCCTTCTTCTTCCTTCACAGCACTTTTTATCTGGCCACTCAGGAAACACCAGTTATTTGTTTGTTTGTTTGTTTATTTATTTATTTTTGAGGCAAGGTCTTGCTCTGTTGCCCAGGCTAAAGTACAGGGCTATATAGGCCTGATCATAGCTCATTGCAGCCTCGAACTCGTGAACTCAGTCTTCCCGCCTCAGTTGCCCTAGTAGCTGAGACTACAGGCACACGACTCCACACCCAGCTAAGTTTTTAAAAATTATTTTTTGTGTGGCCGGGCGCGGTGGCTCATGCCTGTAATCCTAGCACTTTGGGAGGCCAAGGTGGGCAGATCACGAGGTCCGGAGATCGAGACCATCCTGGCTAACACAGTGAAACCCTGTCTCTACTAAAAATACAAAAACTTAGCTGAGCGTGGTGGTGGGCACCTGTAGTGCCAGCTACTTGGGGAGGCTGAGGCAGGAGAATGGCGTGAACCCGGGAGGCGGAGCTTGCAATGAGCTGAGATTGCGCCACTGCACTCCAGCCTGGGAGACAGAGTGACTCCATCTGAAAATAAAATAAAAAATCTTTTTTGTGGTGACAAATAAGGTCTTGTTACTATGTTGTTCAGGCTGGTCTCAAACTCCTGGCCCCAAATGATCCTCCCACCTTGGCATCCCAAAGCATTGGGATTATAGGCATGAGCCACTGCACCTGGCCAGGAAACACCAATTAATTCTCATATTAGCCCAAACAAAACATGATTTGGAAAGTGAACCAGCTCCAGAAATATGAGTTATCTGTTCCCAAACTTCCTGCCTTTCTCCTCCTCTTCTTGCCTTCTCTGCACTGTTAAAATTATCCCAGCCACTCTCCTTTTTCATTAACTGAATACTTAAGGAATATCTCAAATACAATAATTAGGATTTTAAGAATCTTAAGATTCAAAGACCTCCTCCAGCTTCTCCAACTGCATTTACACATTGACTCTAAGTTGTTTCTTGATTCTGGTGGGAAACAGCCTCCGTCCAGTGTGTGTGTCCCCACCCGTGGGGACGATGTTCGCTAATGCTGGCTGTCACATGTGAGCCCTTGGTCACAGAATGTCACTTGGATCTATTTCAGAGTTCCCTAAAAAGAAGAAGCACTCGGGAAATGTACAAGGAGAAGAAAACCTTTAACCAGGTAAGCAGAGGTTTTCATTCTAATGTTACATCTCCTGTAAGTGAAGTCACCTCATTTTGAATTTTTTTCAGTGTTAGTTTTGCCTTTAAAACATTCAAGGAAACATTACCTGTCCAAACACGTGGACTCATTCCTAACCTCCACAGTGTGAACATTTTCTTTGCAAACCCACAGATCCTCCCTCTTGTTTCTCCCCGACGCTGACAAGCTGGTGATTTCTTCAGGAAAAAGAACTGGCTTTGTGTGAAACAGAATTAAGTGTAGTTTGGGGGCCTGAGGTACTTATAAATGGTAAAAAGTGTTTTTACCTTCAAAGTCATCCACACAGTGAAATAAAGCAGCCACTGTGGAGTTGAGTCATTCATAAGACACTGTTTTGAATGTTGTTGTTGTTGTTGTTTTTTAATGTGCGAGCTGAACAATATCTTAAATGGTCCTCATTGAAGGTAAAGTATTCTCAGCCCTTTCTAGATGCACAGTATGCATTCTTCAAAACTTTCTTAGCTTTTCTGTAAAGCTGTTTTACTGGATTCTGTTTTTAAATTGCTGCTAGCATTAGGTGGTGGAGAGAACAAAGGTGTTATTGGGATATCAGCTCACTGCACTCTGAGAGCAAGTGGTAATTAGAGAGACACAATGAGTCGGGGTAACTAAGAGCTCAGCAACCTCCACCGACCTCCTGCCGCCCTGTCCCTGTGAACTCCCCTCTTAAGGATCCCCTGGGTTTCTCCATTCTCCAAACTCACTAATCCCCAGGGCATCATTCAAGGAGGGGCAGGCCCCTGCAGCAGCAGAACGCGGAAGCTCAACTGTTCGCTTCCACCCGCCCCAGCCTCCCAGCCTCACTTTGGAATCCATTAATAATAGGGAAATTAAAGTCTGCCACCCACTGCTGGGTACTTACACTCTCCTGGGCTGAGAGTGTTTTCAATCGACTGGCTCTTGCCCAGGGAAGATCTTTTCCTTAAAAGGGGAAATTCTGCCCCATTGTGAAATGAACAGCATTCGCCCCGTGGGTAAAACGGGTCAAGAACAGGAGCTGCTGCTCCTCGGGCGCGTGTCCGAAACCCTGGTACCTGGGATGCGTTGAACGCCCGCCCAGCCGGCGGGATGATTGAGGAAGGAGTTTCTGTTCAGCAGAATGGTGGAATGGAGCGCGCTGGGAACTGCAGGCCCGCAACCAAAACCCAAAGGAAGCTGGCGCCCCGGCGCAAGGTAGGCACGCGGGCAGTCACCCACTCAGGGTGTTGGCTGGACGGCTGACTTGCAAGCCAAAGAATATATACAGGGAGCAATATATTTCTGTGGCTTGACAAGGCCTTTCCCGCTGGTGGTGATGGTGGTGGGCCCCTGGGTGTCTCCCCTCCTGGCCATGCCTGCCCTCTGCCTGCAACAGGAATTGTGTGTCAAATGGAAAGTTGGACTTGACCTGCTTTCATACCACATTCCTGGGGTTATCCAATGATCTCTTGAAACCAGAAATGATATCCTTCAGTTTAGACTCGGCCTTGCTCCCCGCCCCCACCGCCCCGCGAGAGTCTTGGCAGAGTTTTAAGAAGTCTATGGTTACAACATAAGATGGGCATCCAGCCTCACACTGCCTGAGCTGAAGCTGTGATTCCCCATCTTATGAGGAGTGGCTTCCCCTACTCAGAACAGGCCGAGCTCAGCTTCCCTCAGGCCGCCCCTCTCCTGCACACAACACCCCGCAGGTGCAGCGGGCCCTGCCCTAGCTGCCTCGACCTCACCGAGGACGTGTGACTTCATTTAATACACACTCTCCCATGGCTTCCAGGACAGTCTTTCTCTCAACACGGCTTTAGTCTTGGTGGCAGGCCTCATAGTGCATGCATGGTTGTCAAGTCGAAATGACAGCATGCTGTCATACAGCTTTTTTCTTTAAGGAACGAGAAGACGTTTTGGACATTTTATCAATCCTCAGGTAATCTACACATTGACACTCGTTAGAGTATGTCATAGGATCTTGCTGCTTTAACTGACCTGGGTTTAGGTTCAAGGAGACGGAAGAGAATTGTTCTATGATAGATTTGTAGTGGATGGTGGACAGAGGGGAATGGTGTGAGGTTGAAGGTTTCCGGAAATCAAGGTGATTTGAGGGCTCTATGGGGACATTCTGTCTGCATGAGGGGTGCAGATAAGCATGTATAACCTCCGGCGTGTTTCAGGACCCTTCTCAGAGATGATCCTCCTTCCCCAATGTTTCAGTTCAACTTGTTGGGGAAGACCCCAAGGAGCTGGTCGTAGCTATTTCCCTGAGCCTTTCTTGTCATATCATTTTTCCCCTTACACGAGGTTTGTGGTGAGCAAGGAGGGACCAGGCAGAGTGGGATTGCCTTAGTCCCTGGTCCACGCGCTCGTTTGAGCCAAAAGCTTCCCATACCATGCAGGCAACAGTGCCCCGCACCTGCCCCTCCTGGCCTGGCTCCACCACATCAAGGCCTCGCCAGCTGCAAGTTTCTGTGGACGCTGGTCACAGCAGGCGGCCCTGCCCCCACCTTGTCCTGCCCAGTCTCGAGTCCCAGGCTCAAGAAGGGTGGAGAGTGGGCCCGAGTTTCCCTGTAGCTGGACAACGCTGCCCTCTGTGATCTCTGCTGCTGTGGATTTCTGTGCTTCAGAGGTGGAGATGGGATCATTTAGATGATTTTTGACAATGGACGGACACTGGCTCTCAAATTAACAATGGGGCTGAGGGCACTCCCCTGTTTTCTGGTCCCAACCTTTTAAGTATTTACAATCCATCTCTGTTGACAGGTATTTTAGCTTAAACTGCATTCCTTCATGGGAACAACAAAGACCTGTCTGTGTATTTGAATTTCTTACAAATCTGTGTTTAACAAAAATTGAAAAGGTGCTTTTTTGTTTGCTCTACTTTCGAAAGTTCTAAGAAGCTGGGGTTGTTTAAAAGTAACTTGCCAACTTCTCGTACGTAGTAGGTACTTAATAAATATTTCCTGAAAGAATGAATGAACAAGGCCAGGCTCGGTGGCTCACACCTGTAATCCCACACTTTGGGAGGCTGAGGTGCTGGATCACCTGAGGTCAGGAGTTCGAGACCAGCCTGGCCAACATAGCGATACCTCATCTCTACTAAAAATACAAAAATTAGCTGGGCACGGTGGCATGCTCCTGTAGTCCCAGCTACTCGGGAGGCAGAGGCAGGGGGCAGGAGAATTGCTTGAACCTGGGAGGCGGCAGTTACAGTGAGCCAGGATTGCACCATTGTACTCCAGACTGGGTGACCAGAGCAAGACTCCATCTCAAAATAAAATAATAATTAAAAAAATGAATGAATGAACAGATAAACAAGCATGCTTTTCCTCTAGTATTAGTATTAAATACAGTGTATGTCTTTTACAGTCCATATATTCTGTGTAGGTTCTTTTAAAAAATATGTCATTACCCCAGTGGCGATGATAGCCCATTCGCCTCAGTAGTTGTGAGTAGGGCACACAGCCTTACTTCAGGTTAGTCACAGGATTGATTTTTATGTCTGCCTAACCCAAACCCAACCAAATCCTTCATGTGATAAGTTCTCAGGACTCAAAGACCATGTGACATTTATATGTTATTCTCCTAATGTGCAAAGAAGGAAAAAACTCTTTACTGGCTCCTTTACCCAATACTAATTGTGTTTCAGACAAATAAGATAATTAATTTCAGGGAGCTAGAGCATGGTGATTTATCATATACTAACTAGTTTATATATAAAAAATACACTTTTTTGGTTTATGATTTATCATATACAGACCATTATTTCATTTGACCCTCATCACAACCTTGCGGGTCTGTGATTAGCCCAGGCCCCTTGGACAGTAGGAGGGGCAAAGCTAGGACTCTGGGCAGCGTGTTTGACCCCAAGTCCAGCAGGCCTGGTTTTGTCCTCAGCTAAGAGATGACAATGGGCATGTCATCCTCCCGAGGACGCACAGATAGCGCCACGGCAAGCTTTCCCTGTGGCAGTGGCTGCACACTTTATCGTAGGTGTGGGCCTGAGCCTTCCTGGTCATACCGTTTTTTCCCTTTCCATGGGGTTCGTGGTGAGCAAGGAGGGCCCAGGCAGAGTGGAAGGAGAAAAGTTGGGAGGTGCCGAGGGAGGTTTTCTTTCTTCCAAATTGTGAGTGTGCGACCAGACTGCGGCAGAGAGCGAGCCGTGCTCTCTGAGTGTAGAAGCTGCATTGTGAGCACACGTGACGATCTGAAGGGGTTAATTCTCCCCCGGGGGCTGACTTGTTCCAGAGAAGGGCGACAGGCCTGGAGAGCAGTTTGATGCCTTTTCCTCTACGAGGGCTGTGGGATTTGACTCCTGTAGAGCCATTGTTGACAGTTTCTCTGTGTGATGGGGGAAACCTTTGCTGAAGCCTTTTGGAACTTTTGATGGCCGATCAAAGAGGAGTGATTTGTGAAATCGGTTATTTTTCCCATCTGCTGGATGTGAACAGTAAAATGTTTTTGCAAAACCAAAATGGGGAGTTCCTCTGGCTTCAAAACAAGGAGACCAGCCCTGCAAAGCAGAGTTGACTTTCCAGTGGATCCAAAAAGTGCCGTTCTGACCTCAGCCAAGCATTGCAGGCTGTGAACAGCAGAGTCAGCTTTGAGGATCCTCCAGAACCCTCTGGAAGGCCTATGAGGACACTTCTCAGGTTTTGATACACTTGACTATCCAACATTTAACTCCTTGCCTTGGGTCTCCGAGTTTAATTTCCTGCTGTGTCACAGCCACTAAAAGGAAAGGAACATAAGCAAAGGTTCTGAAGCTGCACTTGCATGGCGAGAGGCTGCAAGGAGCCCAGGTGGCTGGGTGTGCAGTATCCAGTGTGTACCCAGAGCTTGGTACTGACTCAGTACGCGCCTGGACTTCCAAGCACCCTCATGCTCATGCCTCATTTTTTTTGTCATATCATTCTTGTGGGACCTTAGGGCTGGGGAGACCGGGATGGGGAGAAGCGAATTGCCCTGTCTCAGGTACCTTAGGAAACCAGGGGAAAGCTGAGCTCTTATTTGGGGTGGCCTGACTTCCCCATCCTGGTCAGACCTTGTGGATTGCCGGGCACTTTGAAAGAAGGAGGTCCGCACGTTGGAGGTGGTGAGTGCAGCAGGGTGGAAGATGCTCTGAACCCTGTCTGCCTGCACCAGGCCTTGGTGAGGGGTCCTGCTGGCTCTCACTGGTGCCAGTGAGTAACCAGGTGGGATCCACAGAGCAATGAGGCGTTGCGCATTCCCGCTGGGTTTTGCGCCTCATTTCGTTTTCCCTTCTTCGCTCATAACTTGTATGTATGATTTCCACGTGCACTTTTTTTTCCAAACTAATTTTTTTTGTTTCTTTTGTTTCTGTGGCAAAGCAACAAACTGTAGGCCTTTCACAGGCCCCAGGCCCACCTCTGCTTTGTCTTGGCTCTTTCTCTGTGTAGCTCAACGGCACCGACGGGAAGATGGGTGTTTGATGTTTGTGTGCATTGGGGGCGAGGTGTGAGGGGAATCATGAAAAACACGAACATTTGGTATTTTCAAATAACCCTTCTCCCGGGCTGTTCTCTCCTGGCAGGATGACAGTGCCGATTTGAGGTGCCAGCTCCAGTTTGCCAAAGAGGAAGCCTTCCTGATGCGCAAAAAGATGGCCAAGCTAGGACGGGAGAAGGACGAGCTGGAGCAGGAGCTCCAGAAGTACAAGTCCCTCTATGGGGATGTGGACAGCCCCCTGCCCACGGGGGAAGCAGGCGGGCCCCCCAGCACCCGGGAGGCCGAGCTGAAGCTGCGGCTGAAGCTGGTGGAGGAGGAAGCCAACATCTTGGGCCGGAAGATCGTGGAGCTGGAGGTGGAGAACCGTGGCCTCAAGGCAGAGATGGAGGACATGCGGGGCCAGCAGGAGCGGGAGGGCCTGGGCCGGGACCACGCACCCAGCATTCCTACCTCACCCTTCGGCGACTCCCTGGAGTCCTCCACTGAGCTCCGCCGCCACCTGCAGTTCGTGGAAGAGGAAGCGGAGCTGCTCCGGAGGTCCATCTCCGAGATCGAAGACCACAACCGGCAGCTGACCCACGAGCTCAGCAAGTTTAAGTTTGAGCCTCCCCGGGAGCCGGGCTGGCTCGGGGAGGGTGCGAGTCCTGGTGCCGGGGGTGGGGCTCCCCTGCAGGAGGAGCTGAAGTCAGCCAGGCTGCAGATCAGCGAGCTCAGCGGCAAGGTGCTCAAACTGCAGCACGAGAACCATGCGCTGCTGTCCAACATCCAGCGCTGCGACCTGGCAGCGCACCTGGGGCTGCGTGCCCCCAGTCCCCGGGACAGCGATGCCGAGAGCGATGCAGGCAAGAAGGAGAGTGAAGGGGAGGAGAGCCGGCTGCCCCAGCCCAAGCGGGAAGGCCCTGTTGGCGGGGAGAGTGACTCGGAGGAGATGTTCGAGAAGACGTCGGGCTTCGGGAGCGGGAAGCCATCGGAGGCCAGCGAGCCGTGCGCCACGGAGCTCCTGAAGGCCCGGGAGGACTCCGAGTGCCTAGTGACCCTAAAACACGAGGCCCAGCGGCTAGAGCGGACGGTGGAGCACCTCATCGCGGACACCGACAGCTTCCTCCGTGACGCGGGGCTGCAGGGTGGTGCACCCTCGCCGGGGCCTGGCCTCCAGGGTGAAGAGGAGCGGGGCGAGGGGGACCAGCAGGAGCCTCACCTGCTGGGGACCATCAACGCCAAGATGAAGTCTTTCAAGAAAGAGCTTCAGGCCTTCCTGGAGCAGGTGAACCGCATTGGGGATGGCCTCTCCCCCTTGCCCCACCTCACAGAGTCCTCTAGCTTCCTCTCCACTGTGACTTCCGTGTCCCGGGACTCCCCCATCGGGAACCTGGGGAAGGAGCTGGGCCCAGACTTGCAGGTAAGGGGGCTCGTGGCTTTGCCTCCCTGCTCCGCCTTGCTCTTCCTCCTTCTCGCTGGCATTGCTGCACTCGGGCTCACGCTGCTCACGGCTGCTTGGTTATGATTTCAAACCTGCATTGTACTAAAGCCTCCGGGGCAACCAGATCCTCTCTCTTGGTTGGGCTCCGTTTTTTTTGTTTTTTGTTTTTTTTAAGTTTTCTTGTATTGCCTTGTTTCTTTTTCCTTTTTCCTGTCTTATTTTTAACTGCGCCACGGCTCATGGTTTAGAGGCCCTCCCAGACACGAGGCTAAGCCCAGTGGAAGCGACAGGGCTCGACGCAGGCCGGCCTTGCTCCTCTCTTGGTATCTCAACCAACCAGCCACACGCTGAAGAAGCCGTGAGGAGGCTAAGACAAACGCATGTCACAGTCAGGATAATTAGCAGACTCGCTACCAAGCACGTCCCTTCCTGGGTGTGTTTCAAGGGACACAGTGCAGTCCAAGGCCCTAGGCAGCCCAGGCCCCCATTCCCGCTGGAGGATCAGCCAAAGCGGGCGAGGAGCGCGGTGCTGAGAAGGATGGTTTTGGTGGAAAAGCGCTGCTGGCTCGTGCCGCCCTGCCGCCGCTGGGGAGGGCGCGGAGGGCCTCCGAGGACTGCTGTCCTAGCCTCGCCTGGGTGCATGGCCCAGCTGCCGCCCTGGACTGTGGCTTTGGCTGCTCGACCCACAAGTAAGGAAGGAAGAGCCTCGTTTTCCGTTTCCTTCACGGGTAGCGTGCTTGCGGTTGAGTTCTGGATTCACGCATCGCCATCGCATGTGCCCCGTAATCAGTGTTTCGCACCTCCACTTTCTCTTTTTGCTTTTCGGATGTGTCCACCCGCCCTTTTGCTCATTCTCATCTTGGGTCTGTTCTCTTCACTTTCGTCCACCGCTGTCTTTAAGCTGGTACCAGTTTCTATTTGTGCTGTTCTTTGGTCGTTTTCTCAGTCGTCTCCCTTATCCATTTTTGTTTTCTTTATCCCCTCTCCCTGCCTCCACCTTCTTGTCCTTTGTTTTTTTTGTTTGTTTGTTTGTTTAAAATTTTAAAAAAACAAAAATCCCTCCCGTGCACCTAACAGTCCAGACTGAGAGAGCAGCTAGAGTGGCAGCTGGGGCCGGCCCGAGGGGACGAGCGGGAGAGCCTGCGCCTCCGAACTGCACGGGAGCTGCACCGCCGCGCAGACGGGGACGCCGGGAGCCATGGGCTGGGAGGCCAGACCTGCTTCAGTCTGGAGGTCAGCGTGGGCAAGCAATCCCCGCCCCCCTTCCTTTTTCTGTGTGGCTGGCTGCGTGACGTTTTCTGTCCCGGACAAGGCCCGGAGGGAACATGGCAGGAGGAGCTGGAACTAGGTGGAACTCACTTGGCAGCAAACCCATTGTGTGCACTGGGACAGGCAGGTGTGTGCAGGTGCATGCGGTGAACTGCTGTGCTTGTCAGACAGAGGGACAGCTCACCGCAGGCGCTGTCCACCTCCTGTTTCCGCAGACCGGGAGCCCTTGGAGGCAGGCCGATTGTTGAGCGCGCAGTGGCTTCTTGTGCAGTTGCAGAGAACAGGGATGAAAACTCAGCCCGGGCTTCCCTGCTCTGGAGGAAACTCCCCTTAGGGCTCCCCTTTTTCGGTTGTTGCCTGTGTCTCGTGTGACCATCCCACGGCCTCGAGTGATACTGCCAGCCGGTTGGTAGAATCAGGGAGGCTCACTGCTGATCTGTGGGCACCCTTAGCAGGCTCTTTCACCACAGTAACCCAGTGTACACAAGGCTGCAGCCACCACAGGGACCATGGTTGGAACTGTTGTCAGAAGCCTGGGAGAGTGAAAGCTCTTAGACACAGGCCACCCCACCCGGGAGAGAAAGAGGGGGTTCCCAAGGAGCTGTTGAATGAGGAAACACCTTTAAAAGTCCAGATGCTGTGTCAGTGTAAAGTATGATTAGTAATAGAGAATGCAATGTCCTGCCATTGGGGACTTACAAGGGTGAAGTGTGTCATAGCTCCCCTAGTCAGGGGCCAGTTTTCCCTTCCCACTGTAGCTCTTCCTTCTTTGCCATGGGCTGTTTCTGGAACCACAGCTCCAGCTACACAGGGCGGCCCCCTTCCCTTTGATGGTTGGTTTTACAGGAACTGCATCTCCCTTTCCAAGTGTTCTGCTCTTCAAGGTGTGTCACACATAGCTGTGTGCAGTTAGAGCCTGTGTCAGACAGCTCTCCTCCCGGATTCTTCCTAGGTCCCTATTGTGTAACTTGGAGCAGTGATAAGTGGTCACCATCGTGAATGCATAGCATAGCTTCAGAAACTGGGAGTGATTTGGGAGAGAGAAGCATACTGAGTTGAAGCAAACCAAATACTGAGGGACAATAAAGCTTCACAAGAAGTAGACTAGCAGAGTGAGCTGGTGCCACGGGGCAGCACAGGATCTCCAAACGGTGCAGCTCGGAAGGGAACAGCAGGTCTACAGATGAAGGCTCTCATTCTGCAGATGAGAAAAAGGAAGCCCGAGAAGTGAAGCGGCTTGCCAGTAAACTCTCCTCCTGGTTGGTGGCAGAACTGGGTCTAGAACAGCCTTCAGCCAGCTGCAGCCCCCACTCCCCAGCACATCCCCGGAGGGGCCTGATCTGTAGCGGTGGGGGAGCCCTGCACTGACCCCTGGGTGCGTTTCTAAAGAGTCACTCTAACAACTAATTGTACGGCCGCAGTCTTGCCATGGAATGGCTCCACATCCATCTAGCTTCCTTTAATTTTGTATATTTTAACAAGAAAGCTAAAAATCTCCATAGTGAAAGGCCAGATCTAGGGAGCGTCATTTCCTAGAAGGGGAAGCAGTATGAATCAGGAGTTCTAAACAAACATCCCTCGTTCTGATGTTTTTTATTCACAAAGACATTTCACACAGGAGAGAAAACTCAATTATGGTGCAAACACATCCTATTTTATTTTATTTTATTTTATTTTATTTTTTAATAAGGCATGTTCTGGAGCCACTTGGAATCTCCACAGTGTTTCCTTTTATTAGAGGAGCTGGATGTGGATCTGTCGCAGAGCCTGGGTCGGGAGAGGCAGCCCCGTCCCTGGTGTGAATGTCACTCTGACAGCCTTGTTAGTTTGATCTTTGAATATGACATTGTGTTAAGGAATTGTACAATGGATAATTCTGGGGAGCAGAACTCTTAAAAGCCTTTTAATGAGAACATCCCTGAATTTGCTGCCAACAATTGCTTTCCCATGAGGCTCTAATGGAAACAGTACACAAAGCCCCCGTAAGTCAGCCCAGCCGCCCAGCCGGAGACTCGTGCACACCCGGCTGGAGTAACTGAGGGAAACACAACACCGACACCTTCACGCACACTGAGGCAGGGCTGCAGCTGCAGGTCCCGCCGGTAGCTCTCTTTGCTCCCTTCTACGTTTCCCTTGAAATAACCACCAATTTTGCCCTCAGGCCAGCCACGACTGTACCTGTGTGGATCCCCTTTAGCTCTCTGCCCGTAGTTCCTCGGGGGTGTGGGAGGGGCCCAGTAGCACACCTAGTATCAGGGCATCAAAGAAGAAACTTTCCATATTTGAGCAGAAGTTTTTAAAGAGGATTCGTGTCTCAAGCTGCACTTCAAAACGCCTCTGTGTCTTTTGCCTTAAGGATTTTTGTATTTGGGGAAAGGGGAAAGAAGGTAAGTTATTATTTTGAAAGATGGAGGCATTTTGGCCAGACCAAAACTGTGACTACTACTCATAGTTGTACCAGCCACAGCAGTTATAACATTAAAGAGGAGAAAGAGAAGTGCATTCTTACACATGACACATTTTAGCAGATTGCAAATCTGGGCAGTGGAGGAGCCCTGCTGCTCAAACGCCGTCATTCACTAAACCTGGGAAAGGGGCGGTTTCTCCAAGGCCAGCATTCTTACAGCCACAGCCAGAGCAAACTGAAGTCAGAACCCACGGACACCCACTAACACATCAATGCAACCACGCAAAAATGAACTGCTAAAAAAGTAACAGACTTCAGGACAAGTGTTCCTGCTGCCTGCTCTTCTCAGGAGATATTAGCGAGATGCTCACACTGTGCACTGGACTCTTCCCTGACTTGGCTCCCTGGGGTTCCCATCAAACGTGAGACATTCGCATTTGTTAAGAGAGAGTGGTGTGTGGAATGGTTTGGAATGTGTGAGGCACCTTAAAAATAGTCCTGAATGAGAAGTAGCCATGCACGGACGCTGGTCGGATTTCAGATATAAAGGAGACCAGGCCTGCGCCCAGAGGATTGAGTTTCTGGGTCAGAAATCTCAAAGAGCTCTTCTCCTGAGTGCCTGCTTTTATCCTTCAATCAAGGAAGCACACAAAGCACTCACGATCCCACGTGCCTCAGCTGTGAAATGCCAGCCACAAGGAAGTTACGTGGGGTTTTATGCCAAGTATTTGCACACATGTGTTGGCCTCATGTACTGCTTTTGAAATAAGTGGTTGCGAAACTGGCCAGGACAAAATGGAACCCTCCAGAAAATGAAGCCGTGGTCTTGGTGATGGAATTGTTCTAATACAGGAGTAGTATTGCTAGGCACTCTAGTGACGGCCATGAGAAGCCTTGCTTTTCTGTTGGTGTTTGAGATTGTGAAGATAATCTTCGTAGGTGTGGGAAGTAATTTATAAGCTGCTTTCTCTGGAGTTGGGGAAGTTAGCCTTTGTCAGTCAGTGTGGGATGCAGCTCTACTGGGGATGACATGGGCGGGAGTTTCAGAACACTGATGTGGGGAGAATGGTTACAGTTGTCAAGACTAGTGTCTCAGCAGCCTCGGAAACAAGTGAGGGTGGTGTTGGTTTAGATGAGCTGCTTTAATAGGGAGATCAAAATGAATTTGATGTATAATCAGAATCCTAGGTAAGTGAACAAAGAACGGTTTTTTTAAAGAATCAAACCTTTGGGGATTGGGTGGTAAAGGGAAATACTTATTTTTTTAGAAGATATTTATGTGTCATGTGAAACTTTTCTCCAGATGTATGTGGTCGTATGCAGTTGTGTGGCAGTAGAGTAATTCTAGGCTGAACCTGTTGCCATAGCATGTTTGTATGTTGTTTTTTGTAACATTGGAGTGACGCTGGCATCCCAGCTAGGAGCAGTTGTCCGTGGGAGTTTTAGTATTGCATTAGCAAAAATGGACAATAAAGGAAAATGAAACTTCTGATAGATCAGGAGGATCTAAGCGTGTCTGTTTGTGAGCAGGCAGCAGTCTACAGAGAACACTGGAGCCTTCGCAGGTGAATCCGACCTCCCCCGTGAACAGACTCATAGGACCTCCTTTTCTGTGACTCTTCAAAGGTGTGGTTCAAACAGTCATGCAATCTATAGAAACTAAACTAATAGATCTTTGCTTTTCTTAAACAATACGCTTGATTAGGATGTCTGTTTTTACACCTCAGAAAGCTTTTGGCTAGCACCTAATGCATTAAATAAGGAGGATTTTTACATTTTGAGTTTATAGAGTAATGTGTAGCTGGAAAGTAAAGCTGGCAGGAGAGCAGCCTAGGTGACCTGGAAACAGTCCTGCATGGAACACCTGAGACAGGAGGGAAGCCCCGAGGGCAGGTGTGGCCACCGTGTTAACGCTGTATCCCCCACGCTTTAGACAGTGCCTAGCACTAGAGGTGCTCAATAAATACTGAATAAAACACTGCATAAAATACGAAGTATCCTCTTAAATACATTGCTGAATTCCCAGGAAATTTAGGGGAATCTTCAAGAGTTGGAATTGATTTTAGAATTGGGACCCAGAAGGCCAGACACGGTGGCTCACGCCTGTAATCTCAGCACTTTGGGAGGCTGAGGCGGGCGGATCACTTGAGATCAGAAGTTCGAGACCAGCCTGACCAACATGGTGAAACCCTGCCTCTACCAAAAACACAAAAATTAGTCGGGTGTGGTGGCATGCACCTGTAATCCCAGCTGCTCGGGAGGCTGAGGCAGGAGAATCACTTGAGCCCGGGAGGTGGAGGTTGCAGTGAGCCCAGATCGTGCCACTGCACTCTAGCCTGGGTGACAGAGCGAGACCCTGTCTCAAAACAAAAACAAACAAACAAACAATTGAGAACCAGAGCGGTCTCTGTGGCCCTTGGGTGGGTGGATTAGGGAGATTGTTGCCAGAACTGGTAACTGGGAGCCTTGGGTTTCAGCAGCTCCAAAGGAACAGAGGATGGGGCCTGACATTGCAGGGAAAGAAAGGAAATGAATGAACCAGAGAAGCATTTGCCTGCTGGCCCTGGGGCAAGGAGCGAGGAGGCAGTGCGGATACTTGTTTCCCCAGCAAGAGCTCTGCATCAGGAGTGGGAGGGCTAGAGCTTGCCTCACCCAGGGTCAGGCTTCGAATTGATGTTACCAGTTTGGTCCGGGAATCCCCAGAGAAAGGGATTTGTGTAATATTGCGAGGTCCAGCAAACAGGAAACCAGTCTGGAGGCACATCCTCCACCCAGATCCATACCAGATCCATAGGTAAGTGCCCCTAGGAGATGAAGTCACATAAGCCAGTAACGTCCAGCAGGAACACGGCAAATGGGATTCAGCCCTAAGACTGCAGATAATAGAATTTTCAGATGGACGCTATCAGATAAGTGCGTTCACAGTTATTAAAGGCAACCAAACAGGACAACAGTATGCCACCATCATAAAAGACCACATATATTTTTTAAGTAATAGAACTTTTAGAAATGAAAAATTAGTCATTGAGGTCAATTCAACACGTAGGGAAATGCATCTTTTCAGAGAACCCCAAACAATGCTTCATATGTATAAAAGACTAGAATAGTCTCGAACAACTAGCAAATCAAAGAAGCATTTAATGCTCTCAGAAATTACTGAGTTTTCTGAAAATAGGATGTTTAAATCTCTAGTTTTCAAAATTTTATGCCAAACTTGGTGAATCCCCAGTGTCTGATTTTCTGTCTCCGTTCTTCTTTCCTTAATACCCCTTTCTCGTATCCCCAGTGCTAAGGAAAGTGCTCTGCTCTTTTATTTTTTGCATTTTCTGTTCTTAGGGTGTGATCTTCACTCTTGACTACCCAGGTACCATCAGATTAGGAGGAGCAAACAGTATCCTCAGGGAGAAGTAGTAGATGAGTTAAAGGGACTCAGAATGAACCAGTGAAACAGCACATATTTTATTGCAACAATCTACTCGAATTCCCAGTTTTATAAATCACCTGTTTTCAAGTAGCATAATCCAGTGGGTAAACTGTCATGCTTAAATTTTGATGATGCCTGAGATTTTTAGCATAACAGTGTTTCCATCTCTAAACACATTTTATTTCAAAAGTAGTGACACTGACTCCTCTATCATGGCATTAGAACATAAAAGGTATACTTTACCAATAAAAGTCATGATACGGATTCCACCACCTGTCTTTAAATGTAGTAAGTACATCTTTGTGCGATTCTCCTTAGGCAACATGTGCGATTGGGAGGCCTGAAGCCGTGCATCTCTGCTCATTGATGAACCCCCACCCTATTGCCCTGAGCATCGGGGTCAGATCACCTTGATAAAGACACCCTCGGCTGAGCAGGAAAAACTCTAATAAGAAAGCATATGAAAAACTTAATTATGCAACTCAGAAAGACCCCATGACTTGGGGAGGGAATCCAAGAGGCTGATGTGTAATAGGTGGTCATGCTTGCCTCGGTCATGGTCAGCTCTGACCATTCCCAGCATCCAGAAGCCACTGTAGGAGCAAGGTCACCTCTGGTGTACTTTGGCCTTCTTCTCTCAGTCTGGTTTGTGGTTATGGTGGTGGGTGAAGCTGCCCACCCTCCTCCTGGGTCAGAGATGCAGGGCAGGTGGAGCTGTCCCTCCCCAGGTAACTCAGGGAGCGGTGGGGTCTAGCGGGAAACCCCAGGGGGGCTGCCACAGTCACTCCACTGCTGCAGCGCCCACACATGCTGTGTCGCTCTGTGTGTGTCCCTGGCTTGTGCAGATGTCTGTCCTGCGTCATCCCCTCAGGCAGAGTTCTCATTTCCACTAAACCCCTTCCTTTATCCCACCGATCAGCTGAGGGGCCCCTGTGTTTTACCTGAGCAGAGTGTGTCCGTAGAGGAGCTACAGGGCCAGCTCGTGCAGGCGGCCAGACTGCACCAAGAGGAGACAGAGAACTTTACAAACAAGATCCATAAGGTAAATATGTAACACGGATTTTTCAGCACAGCCGCTCCGTGAACCGCACAGCCCCAAAGGAGAAATGCCACGATGCATTTTCAAAGAAGGCTGTCTGTTGCGTACAGGCTGCTAGACTCCCGGGCACCTATGGGAAGGTCACCCAGTAGAGCTGTCCCCTCTCAGATGTCCCTAAAGATAACTCTACCTTTCTGCTCTGGCACATGCTTTTCAGCATCTACACGGTGGTCTCAGCAAGGTCTTCCTCATACCTAATCTAAACTGTCCTGCGGCAGTACCAGCCTAACATCAAGTAAGAGCCTAAATGCAACTGGACAGAAAAGTGTGCCTGTCACCTCTGCTAATGTTGGGTGAATTTTCTGATAGAAAAATCAGCAACCTCACCCTAAGCCATTGCCTTCAGAAAACTGCCGCAACTTGAGCTGTGGCCTGATTAACCTCTGTTACTCTCGCTAATTACCTTTTATCTGCAAATCCTTCCCCAGAGTTCCCAGTAGAAGGGATTCACAGATGTAGGCACTCATTGCCCTGGACATCCATGAGAACGGCCCAATCCCTGCCACCCCAAACCTAATTAAGTTGTGGACAGAGATCTAGGTTCAGAATTGCTGCAGCTGCTCTTCCCCTCTGTATCTGTTCTTGAAAGATAGTTGTGTCTTTAAAACCAAACGAAGCAAAGCAGTTGATCTTGAATAGAGCACCTTGGTGTTTTAAAATAAATATCCTATGCAAATAAAGTCCTGGTATATCTAAGAACTTACTTTGGCAAGGAATGTGTGCTACACATAAGCCCCCATGTTGGCTGAGGCCATGTGATTTAAGTGGGTCACAAACTGATTAAAGGAGTGAGTGCCTTCTCTGTACCTTGCAGCTTAGGGAAGGCAGGGCCGAATGCCAAGATCTAAATACTTTCTGCCAACTTCTACCACTACATGCATGACTCAATTTTTAAGTGTTTCATTTAGGGGTCAAATTGCACATCTTATTATCAGAGGAAAATAATTCCATGTTACTTGAAAGATAGATTCCTAAGTAAACAAAAAAAGTTTTGCATGGCACCAAAAATTGTTTGAAAAGTGAGTTTATCACTGAAGATGCTGCTAGCACAATGTCCGGGGCCCACGTGTTTCTAGTATGTGGGTTGATGATGGAGGAGTATTGCGGAAGAGCCTTCGAATGGTAGGAGATGTCCTTCAGGCTTGTTCAGAAGGGAAGGGAAAGTGTCCCCCAAGGTGCCCAGAGGGCAGAGGACTGAGCTCTGAGACTTGGGGAGTTCACGGAGTCGTGGAACAGAAGGAGCTGGAAAGGGCAGTGGAGACGTGAGGGAGAGAAAAGAAGGCTCTCCAGGAGGGCCTGGGCGCAGTGCTGGAGGCGGGTCCGAGTGTCTCAGCGCCTCTCCACAGGCAGGCCCAGGGCCTCTCCACAGGCAGGCCCAGGGCCTCTCCACAGCCGGGCCCGGCGCCTCTCCACAGCCAGGCGGGGAAGGGGCTCACATTATCTTCACATGGCCCCTGAGGCCAGTGAAGCCTGCCTAGCAGGAGTCAGTTGGCTAAGACTTGTAAAAGAAAATAAAACTACAGGACTTTCTAAATGGATTATGTCAAGGGCAAAGTTAAGTCCTGGAGACTGAGTCATGAACATGTTTGCAGTTTTGTTTCTTAGATTATAGATGAACTCTCTTCCTCATGGTTCTTATTCTGTGAATGACCAAGAGACCAGAGACCAGACCGCCCTTCTTTTTAATTACTGATCTTTGTTATAGATTAACTGCCTCTTCTATTGTCATGTACCTAACTCAAACCAGATGGTGCGAAAGATCCCATGACTGTTACATCTTCAGTGTGAAATGTTAAATACACTTCCCCCACCCAAAAAAATACCACGTTGACTTACCAGTAGGAAATTGCAGATGCTGGGTGTCTGGTGCACTAGGCTGCCCTTGTGTCCACAGGGGAGAACGGTGGTGGAATGCTGAGGGTTGCTGAGATGGTGAATAAAATCACCTATTTTCTGTTATTTCGGCCAAAACTACAATAAAGGTCAGGTATTAGGAGAACAGCCACCAGGTCGTTGTCTAGACCTGTGGACCTTTGCAGAGCTGCCTCTGACTCTTCACTGGCCTTCAGTGCGTTGGCCTCCGGCAGCTGTGGTTCTATTCCCAAGGCCTCTGAGAATTAATCTAGTACTTTAAAGAGAAAAACAAATCCCTTCCTTGTTTTTTGGCATAAGAAGGAGCGTTAAGAGAGGACAGCTGATAACCTTCAGGCTGGCGTTCGAACCTTTTATTGGTCTATAGAACACAAAGCTTTGATCCCATAGTATCACTGTAGCTACTGTAAATACTATTTATAGATACTATTCTTGTGCCCTTCTGTGCAAAGCGGTATTTTATTCACTCTTCTGCTTTTCAGTGTTGATACACAATTATCGTTTGTTGCTTAGAAGAGTGTCTATACCAGGAGTGTTTAAAACACGGGAATTCAATGTGGAGATGCGAGATACGTTTTCAGTGACACTTTTCTTTTCCTAAGAGATATGCACATCTAATAGGAATGTCAAATCTTTAAGCATGGAAATAGGCTCTCAGACCCACTTTTCTGTTTCCTCGCTGTTGTATGCAGTCGAGGCCTGTGTACTTGGAAGAATTCCTTCCACCCAGCCTGCTGTGCTCTCCACCAGCTGGGGTTCTCTTCTGTCAGGGCTGTGGGGAGTCAGGGGGCTCAGGAAGTAGAGGGGAAGGATTTCCACTTCTTTTCTTCTTTACAATTCAATGTGCGTTTGAGTGCCCAGCCCATGTACAGAGGGGAGATGGAATCTGCTTACATGGGATTTAAGTCAGTGGTAAGCCGCACTTCTGAGATATATAAAACACCATGAGAGACTTGGCAATGAAAAATTGTCACAATACCTTATTTTGAAATAGCACTTGTTTCTGAATCACAAGATTCATGGGGTTTTGTCAACAGGAAACGTCTGAAGCCCTTAATCAAACTAAACTTCTGGGGGCTCCTGTGTTTCATATCTTATATGCAGCATGACAGAGACTGAGTGGCAGTTTGCAGGGACTCTTGGTTTGGTTTGGGTGGCGGATTGGATTAGCCGCTTGTCACACTGTCTCTTGTTCCGTTCAAGATGGAGGAGGAGCACCTCTATGCCTTGAGGTGGAAAGAACTGGAAATGCACAGCCTGGCTTTGCAAAACAGCCTCCATGAGCGAACCTGGAGTGATGAGAAGAATCTGATGCAGCAGGAGCTCCGGTCCTTGAAGCAGAACATTTTCCTCTTCTACGTCAAACTCAGGTGGCTGCTGAAACACTGGCGGCAAGGGAAGCAGATGGAGGAGGAAGGAGAGGAGTTCACTGAGGTAACTCCACTGTCGAGTTCCTTTTATTTGCATCTGTTTTGTTCTTGACCCCAGACACTGCTATCTCCCCACGCACCCTACACACAGTCATGTTCTATTATTTTATTTCTCAATATTTGATTAACATCTAATATTGCTACAACAAACATTTAGAGCAATTCATACAGACGCTTAGATAAGAGAAAATTGAACACAGGTGACTGAAACATCCATCATTTTCCTATACACAAGCAAATATAACAGAAGTAACATTACAGTAGCAAGAACAGGTATGCAGTGCTAGGCATAAACTTACTGAGAATAGTGCAGGAACGACATGAAGAAAACCACAGACTTCCCTATGAAACCTGCGTGATGTTTGTGAGTGAGGGACTGGCAGAGGCAGGTGCTGTTGGTTGCCTGCTCAGTATCTACTCTCTCTTTTTTTATTTGTACATATTCATGGGATACAATTGCAGTTTTGCCACATGGATATTTTGCGTTGTGGTGAAGTCATTATTATTTTAAATTGTTTTGTCAATTTTGATCCAAGAAATGGAAATGCAGCAGCTTGTCCAGTTATATATGAAACTAAGAATTCCGTGCTATGCTCTGACCTAGTTTTAAGAGTGCCCTGGTCCATAACTCCATGCTGTAGCAAAGTTTCGCTCCTGTCTCCTTTGCTGCTCATTTATAAATTCATTGATGTTATCACCCTGAGGTCCTGCACCATCTCATTCAACCTGGCTGGTTTGTAAAAGCTAGTTTCTAAAACTTTTGCTCTTCTTTCTATTTGAGTTTTGTTCCTAGATGTGAAAAGCCGTCCTGCCCACACAGTTTTAAAAGGATCTTTTCTAAGCTTCAGATGACTCACTTTGCCACCTCTGGAATTTGTATATGTTCTTCCTGTTATGCCTCAATTCCTAGGTTTATAATAGAAACAGAACAGAGATCTTTGCCTTCTGATTGCTTTTGTATTGATTAAGTCAGAGTGACTGATTGCACTGCGGGCTCCTTCCTGGCCTTGCTTCCTGGTGCACCCGGGGCGGGAGCCACTGGTGTTCTGTGTATTCTGTACATCCACGACCCTGGCTTCTTGGCCAGCTGCTTCGAGGCATTGTGAATAGATGGTTTCTTTTTAGCTCCCAAAGACCTTTTGTCTGGTTTTCATTCTAGGGAACAGTGTATGTAATTCTAAGTTCTCATCCTAGGAATGGGAAAATACAGTGCTTCTCTTTCCTCAGGGTGAAGAAAGTCTTCAAAAACGAACTCTGCCAGCTTCCAACTATCCGTGACATAGAAAACCAATATTAAGCAAAGCCTAGAAATCGTTTTAAAGTTTCCTGTTGATTAGTACTCTGGAGTTCCTCCTCCTTTAACTTACAAAACCATAGCTATTAGTAATACTAATTTAAAAAACAGTAGAATTAAAATTTCTCCTTAATGTCTTCTAATGTCTTCTCTTAATGTCTTCTAATAAGCTGAGCACCCACCCTGTGCTGTTTAAATGCAGAAGGTGCCCATGAGTGAAATGGCCAAAATGAGCATTTTAGGGGGAAGGACTGAGAAGTATAGGCGTTGATAATCCATAACATGGATCATTATCCTCAAACAATGAAAATCAGGCTCTACAGCAAAAGGATTTGGCTGAAACTGTGATCGTCACCTCCTGCCTGTTTCAGGGTGAGCATCCAGAGACCCTCTCTGGGCTCGGGGAGCTTGGAGTCCAGGGGAGTCACCAGGCGGATGGCCCAGACCACGACGACAGTGACCGAGGCTGTGGCTTTCCAGTCGGGGAGCACTCCCCACACTCCCGGGTGCAGATAGGAGACCACAGCTTACGGCTGCAGACCACGGACAGGGGACAGTCCCACAAGCAGGTGGGTGCCTCAACCGGAGCCCGTCACCCTGCCCACACCAGGGAGAGGAGACTTCTAAGCCATATTTGTGTCATTTTGTTTCCAGTGTTGGTGTCCAGGTAGCAGAAAATTCCACTCCCTGACTGCGGTCACCTGTTGTCATTTGTGATGCTGGGTTTTTCCTAGAAATCACCTCATCAAGCCTTTCATCTTAATGTCAGCCCACCCTTTCATTTGAGTTACCCGTATAAATAAGGACTGTAGTAAGGCCAGATCAATGGTGGTGTCCCTGCTGGGGCCAGTGAATTTACCTCAGAGAGTCTGTCATTGGCAGCATCATTTATTTGGCAGCATAACATATAAGGAGCAAAGGACAAGTTTAAAAAAAAAAAATCCCCCAACGTGGAAGAAGTATTTCAAGTTCTCTTTGGCCCACTTGAAACACAATGCTCCCAGATAAAAGTATTTGATGACACCTTGAAAAAAAGTAAAGTATGTAGAATGAGAGGTGAGACTTCAGTGTTATTAAGTAGCTGTTATTGTTGCCAAACACCATAGAAATAGACTCTACTTAATAAACCAAAAGATACTACTCATAACATCCAAACTGCCTGCATTTTTATACCAAAATGTCAGTGACGGAGGATTTGGAGTAAGGAGCTCCTGAGTAGGACCCTGTGTTAACGCTCTGTTGCTCCCAGGCTTCTGAGTCCCCTCTAACCCAACTTTATTATGTATTAATGATAATAAAGCTTCTCAGGAGGCTCCTGGGGTGCAGCTGGACGCCCCTGCCCTAGGAGGCCTGCGTTCTGGGCTGAGTGCGCAGGGCCAGGTGGCCACGGGGGGCGGCAGTCATATGGGCGCGGCTCTAGCCTCTCAGCTGTAGACACTCTGGGGCACTCCCTCTGCACTGGACGCCGCAACTGCTGCTCCTCCCTGGCCCGGGCTCCCGGGGCCCAGAGCCGCTGCTTCTAATGGGCGCGGGCTGTCGCCAGAGCGCTGGCTCAGATCCAGATGACAGGCGGCGACCTTCTGAGTGTAGGCTGAGGGGAATTTGGGTTCCCCCTGCTCGCTCTCTATACAATCAGATTTTCACACCTAAACAGCTGTTTCCTATGTACACCCGTCCCCCCTTCATTCTCCCTGAATAACATGACTTAAGGAGATGATACTTTCAAAGGAACTTTTATTCACAGCCATCAGAAAGTATGCCGTTATGCCATTGTTCGTGGGAGAATTTAGGTCATGGAATGAGTTTTCCAGCAATAATCTAGTTAGAAATGAAAATGCTACTTTGCAAATAATGCTTTAAAATCTATTAATTTCGGTGGCTCAAGCCTGTAATCCTAGCACTTTGGGAGGCCGAGATGGGCGGATCATGAGGTCAGGAGATCGAGACCATCCTGGCTGACACGGTGAAACCCCGTCTCTACTAAAAAATACGAAAAACTAGCCGGGCGAGGTGGCGGGCGCCTGTAGTCCCAGCTACTCGGGAGGCTGAGGCAGGAGAATGGCGTGAACCCGGGAGGCGGAGCTTGCAGTGAGCTGAGATCCGGCCACTGCACTCCAGCCTGGGCGACAGAGCGAGACTCCGTCTCAAAAAAAAAAAAAATAAAATAAAATCTATTAATTTTACTTTTTTGAAAGAAATGTTGTCATTCAATCTCATAAAGCATGTGTGCTTGCCTCCCATAATATTGCCACTGCTGGCCACTGTTCCCACCTCACCGCAAACCTGCTGCATCTAAGACAACGTGTTTCCCACGCACTCACGCAGATGCTCTGGACAAGGAGACACCTCGCACATCTGGTTTTCTAAACAACAGTCATGGAAAATGTTATTCTCAGGGTGGAAAATAATGTGAAGTCACTCAGCTGGAACCTTACATTCAGCATATCTTAATGTCATTTCCCTTTGCTTCCTGCTTCTTCCAACACTAGTTTTTAGCAAGAGATGGACCGCCTGCATTTTTATACCAAAATGTCAGTGACGGAGGATTTGGAGTAAGGAGCTCCTGAGTAGGACCCTGTGTTAACGCTCTGTTGCTCCCAGGCTTCTGAGTCCCCTCTAACCCAACTTTATTATGTATTAATGATAATAAAGCTTCTCAGGAGGCTCCTGGGGTGCAGCTGGACGCCCCTGCCCTAGGAGGCCTGCGTTCTGGGCTGAGTGCGCAGGGCCAGGTGGCCACGGGGGGCGGCAGTCATATGGGCGCGGCTCTAGCCTCTCAGCTGTAGACACTCTGGGGCACTCCCTCTGCACTGGACGCCGCAACTGCTGCTCCTCCCTGGCCCGGGCTCCCGGGGCCCAGAGCCGCTGCTTCTAATGGGCGCGGGCTGTCGCCAGAGCGCTGGCTCAGATCCAGATGACAGGCGGCGACCTTCTGAGTGTAGGCTGAGGGGAATTTGGGTTCCCCCTGCTCGCTCTCTATACAATCAGATTTTCACACCTAAACAGCTGTTTCCTATGTACACCCGTCCCCCCTTCATTCTCCCTGAATAACATGACTTAAGGAGATGATACTTTCAAAGGAACTTTTATTCACAGCCATCAGAAAGTATGCCGTTATGCCATTGTTCGTGGGAGAATTTAGGTCATGGAATGAGTTTTCCAGCAATAATCTAGTTAGAAATGAAAATGCTACTTTGCAAATAATGCTTTAAAATCTATTAATTTCGGTGGCTCAAGCCTGTAATCCTAGCACTTTGGGAGGCCGAGATGGGCGGATCATGAGGTCAGGAGATCGAGACCATCCTGGCTGACACGGTGAAACCCCGTCTCTACTAAAAAATACGAAAAACTAGCCGGGCGAGGTGGCGGGCGCCTGTAGTCCCAGCTACTCGGGAGGCTGAGGCAGGAGAATGGCGTGAACCCGGGAGGCGGAGCTTGCAGTGAGCTGAGATCCGGCCACTGCACTCCAGCCTGGGCGACAGAGCGAGACTCCGTCTCAAAAAAAAAAAAAATAAAATAAAATCTATTAATTTTACTTTTTTGAAAGAAATGTTGTCATTCAATCTCATAAAGCATGTGTGCTTGCCTCCCATAATATTGCCACTGCTGGCCACTGTTCCCACCTCACCGCAAACCTGCTGCATCTAAGACAACGTGTTTCCCACGCACTCACGCAGATGCTCTGGACAAGGAGACACCTCGCACATCTGGTTTTCTAAACAACAGTCATGGAAAATGTTATTCTCAGGGTGGAAAATAATGTGAAGTCACTCAGCTGGAACCTTACATTCAGCATATCTTAATGTCATTTCCCTTTGCTTCCTGCTTCTTCCAACACTAGTTTTTAGCAAGAGATGGACCCGTGAGCTTCCACTGCGGGCCGCGTGTTATAGAAGCACGTGGATAGGTGGCCGGGTGGGGTCCAGACACTGAGACCCAGGTCTGCCGAGTGGGCCAGTGTCCATAGTAGTGAGCAAGGAGCTCACTACTGCGTGCACAACACTCATCTGTCCAAGGACGGAAGATGGACGAGCTCTACTGTAACGACAGCTGGTTCTCTGGGAGGGAACATTCCCGGTTAGAGGATTTGCCTCTCTGTGACTGGCATGAGTATTAGCCAGGCAGCTGGGATGCAAGAGCCAGGGCACGTGTCTCGCAGAGCTGCACAGAGCCGGGCCGTTTCAGAAACGCGGAGCACCTCGCAAGGCGACTAGTAGCATGGGAAACCTAGCCAAGCCGTTTTCCCAAGGACAAGTTCTCAGTCACGGTGTTCCTCAGGCCTTGGTCTTTGCTTTGTGACATATGGAACATTCTCACAATTGAACTCAAGTAGATGGCAACATTTATCATGTCCACAGAGGTTTAAAAAACAACTGCATACACTGATCAACCTTGGGATGGCTCACAACAAATCATCAGGTTGGCAGACATTTGGCTCTGCAGACACTCCCTGTTTCCCAGTGTTCAGCTACATGAGTTCATGGTCATGACCTGGTAGCTCTAGAGCCACAGTGAATGCTTTTCAGAGGGAATCGTATAGTTCTCCTTGAGCTCCAAGACTCTTGCCACTGTGTTAAGCGTTTGAGGTCAGCATTCCTAAGGCTGTTTATGCATTTCATACTGATTCGTAATTCCTGGAATCCAGCTTCTTCACACAAGGTGATGAATGGTGTGGGAATGATGGCCCTGGGGCGCCAGCATCTCGTTTTCCCTACTTGGGTTAACTGATTTAAAAAGAAGTTACTTTCTCATTCAGGGATGTGACCTAATTCTCTTTATCATTTAATAAAACAACTAAGTAAAAAAAAGTGTGAAGAACCTAATATAAAATTCATAGCAAGAGCTGAAGGAATTGTATTTCGTATTTCAGTCTTCACCTGCTACGGGTCACTAAAGAGCCTCACCCAGTCCAGCCTCGGAACTGAGTAGACTCCACTTCCCTGGACCTCTGCTCCTTGTCGGGGCTCCTGTGCTGCATTAGGGCCTTCAGGGGCTGCCTGAAAAGTCAGCCTTTCTCCTGCAGACGGAAAGCCCTGGCTCCCTGGGCCTCCGGGGCTGCGGCTCTCCCAGGCCCCAGCAGTCTTCCTTTCTGGCCATGCAGGCTGCCCACCTTTGCTTGCCTAAGTTGCAGAAACTGCACGCTTGCCAGAGGAGGCCTCACATCAGAACTGTGATCTGCCTGACTTTTTTTTTTTTTTATAAGAAAGTTCTCTTGAGCCTAGATGGTGTTTACATTTCAGTTTTGTACGTCATACTGTGGTTCATTCTTCAGTGTATCCTCCAGCTGGGAGGCCTCCCCTATAAGGCATGCTTCTCTTTCTGTAAAAGGAACCAGACCAGAGCTTGGGATCGTGAAGTGTTTTATCTTTGCCGTGTACTTGTGGTGGCAGTTGTTCTGTCACTCCGAAAGTAGCCCCTGCGTGAGGTAAAAATTCACATGCACAGCTGGGTCCTTGGTGGAAGGACTCTCCCCGCCCCGTCCTGCCTCCCAGAGTCAACCATGGCCAGCAGGTTGCCACAGGCCTTCCGAAGTGCCTAACTCAACCTGGGACCTCACAAGTAAGTTTCTTCCCTAGTGGCCGCCTGATTTTCGTCAGACTTGCCCTGGTTTCCTAAGCCTCTGGGTTGAAAACTGTGTTTACAGCTTATAAAATAAGTGCCTCATCTGTTCTTTCCCGGATCCACCTTCGTTCTTGGGAAGCCCTCGGTGACATCTGTGGAGCCCGCAGCCCGGAGCCCTCCTGGACGGGATCGCCGGGCAGACTCTTGGCCAGAGGGCAGAGGACTTCCGTGTGTAAATGACTCTCATGCCCACGATACTAATCGATTCTACTTTCAGGGTCTGTCTTCAGTGGCCCGTTCTCTGTGGGGATAATGGTTTTTAGAAAGGGACTTTTCTGGGTGTAACAGTGAAGGTCACATTGAGGAGAACGACAAATGGCTCATTGATAAAAATGTCGCCGGCTGTGTGAACCTATCAATTCCAGCTAATCCCCCAGTAAAGAATTTCTCCAGGGACTCCTGCTGGTGGAGGGGTTGCCTGTGTTGAATGCTAAGCAGGGTCTCTGAAAGGAGCTCTGCGTGCCTTGTGGGGGTCTGGGCAGCTACTGCATCATTCCGGAATTCCCCTGCCTCTGTCAAGGAGCCTAAGTAAACGTGGATGCTGTCATCTCTATTTTGTGACTGTTGTTTTGTGGGTTAACCCATAGCAGCAGGTCAATGTGTGTTCCAGCTTCAGATTAAGCTTATAATCTGTTATAAAGTTAGTGGCTCTGATGCAAGCAAAGTAGTTGGTGGTGGTTTAGCCCTTTTGTAGAGCTGTGATTTCACCTGATGAAATCCTAGAAATCTTAGGCAAGAACAATTTTGAAAAATAGCCAGCACTGCATCACAAATACCTTGATACATTACCTTATCTACAAACTTCCATTTCCCTTTCTATTAGTAATACTTATTAATAGACTTGGATATTAGACTTGGATAGATAGACTTGGATAGCAGTCTGATGGACCAAAGACCAATTCTGAACCCGTTAAAAAGTTTGACGTATTACAGCACATTGTAAGTCTCACTCAAGAGAGCTGAGCTAGGTGAGGCTGGAATGCCCGTAGGCGGAGGAGAGGGAAATAGTTGGAAGCTTTTTATCCTGCTGCTTTGCTAGAAAATCAGCCAGCTGATAGCTGAATGAAAAGCCCGATTTTTGAGTTGAAACTGACCTACACTCAACACATGTACAAGCTAAAAGGTTGCATCCTAGACCCCGGCACAAAAGGTTCAGAAAGTCCCGCATCCAAGAAGACTTACATCATAAAGACGCCTTAATGGACCTGAGTCTTCATTTGATTCTTGACTTGATTTGGGTCATCTTTTTACCCAAAAGGTAGCCCAGCAAGGGGTGCCACCAGGGGAAAAAAAATAAGAGAAGTTAACTTTTAGGTATTCTCTCAGAATGACTCACTATCATTAATTTCCCTTGATATGGGAAATGGAATTAGCTTCATGGGGATTAGATGGCTTCTGCAAGGTGAAGTTAAAAAAAAAAAAAGAAGAAGAAGAAGAAGGCGGCTTGGCAGGGTATAATGTCAGAATTCGAATATTCCTGGCTCCGTTTGTTGGCCTTGGAAGGGGACGACCTGAACTGCAGTCCAGGATCTCACTTCCTTGACAGTAGAACCTTGGCCCTCAGCCACTCCAAGCCGTAGTTCCTCCTCTGTAAAATGGGGAACATAGCATATACACTCAAAATTGATGTGACATATAAATAAGGTCATGTTGGCGGTAATTTAGTACACCCCCTGGCCATAGGAAACACCTATAATATTAGTAATTATCGTTACTTTTTTTTTTCATGTGTGTGAAAGTCATTAGAAAAATCATGCCCATCTACGGCTCATTCTGGGTCTTCAGAAATGTTGACATGGACGTCTACTTATGCTGTTGCGTGCTAATGGTAGGAGCTGGCCTGGCTTCCTGCTGTGCCACATGCTGCTCTTGGGGAATGATGATAACAGGTACCAACAGCATTGAGCTGGGCTCTTTTGCTCCCTTTGGCCACCTTCACCCCAAAGCAATTCTGGAGCTCATTCCACATTGATTAATATTATCCTGGTTTAATAGAGCACTGTTTTGATTACTCTGATGCAAATGTGCTTAAATCATTAAGGCTTAAATTTTATTGAATTCAGTATCTGTTAAAGCCAAAAAGTACTTGCTACCAGAGAAGCCAGGTTTCCAATCTGCAAGAGGACTGTACAGTTCTGATTCTAATGTCATGTGGTGTATGGGCCAAGAACAGCATAGTCTGATACCATATGTAACTTGGCATTCATAGGAAACTATTGATTACATATAACAATGTATTATATGGTTTTCTGCTTTCTTTTCAGTGAAAATTAAATGACTTCTCCAAAAACTGGATCAAAATTATTACCATTATTTTCTGCTTGAAATACTCTTGACTCAAAAAGCAGTGATTTTTAATTTAAAATCCAAAGATGAAACTCCCAAACAAATCTACCACAAAATATATGTGATTATTCAGCAAACAAATTCTATATGAAGATGTATATTTCTGAAAAGATTGTTGTGACACGTCTTATCACTCAACTGTACTTAGATAAGTTTTAGATTTTTTTTTTGAAACAGGGTTTTGCTCTGTCACCCACACTGGAGGGCAGTGGTGTGATCGTATCTCACTGTAACCTTGAACTCCTGGGCTCAAGCCATCCTCCCATCTCAGCCTCCTGAGTAGTTGGGACTACAGGCAAGAGCCATGACACCTGGCTAATTTTTAGGTACTTTTTGACGTGGAGTTTTAAAAACTGTTCTGTGTTTGTCACAGCTTCACATATTTGGGGAGCATGTCTTTGAGTATAGTGCTAATTTATTTCTATTCAGTGGGTTGGTAAGAATGTATAAGACTCATAGATGGTTCCCTAGCTTCTGAGTTCTTCAAATGTTAACTGAACTGTACTCTTAATGCGTTTTGTCCCGGAGTTATTAAAGTAAAAATTGTTCCCTGTGAGAAAAAGAGCAATAAATATGAACAAACAGGCCTTTCTACTCCATCAAAAGTCCATTGTAGCTGGGCACAGTGGCTACAATGTGGCACAATGCCTACAATTCCAACATTTTCTGAGGCTGAGGCAGGTGGATCACTTGAGACCAGAGTTTGAGACTAGCCTGGGCAACATGATGAAACCTTGTTTCTACAAAAAATACAAAAATTAGCTGGGTGTGGCGGCACACGCCTATAGTCCCAGCTACTTGGGAGGCTGAGGTGGGAGGACTGCTTGAGCCCAGGAGGTTGAGGCTGCAGTGAGCCGTGATCCACTGCATTCTAGCCTGGGAGACAGAGCAAGACTTTGTCTCAAAAAAAAAAAAAAAAAAAGTCTACTCGATTAAATACTGGCGACAACTATGGAGATCCCTATAATAAATCTGCTCGTATTAAAGAATTTCTCTTTTTAATACAACTTTATTTTTGAATATATAAATTATATAAAATATATAATTATAAACGTATATAATCTATATTTTAATATATATATAATTTTAGGTTCGGGGGTACATGTGCAGGTTTATTATATGAGTATATTGCATGATGCTGAGGTGTGGGCTTCTAATGACCCCGTCACCTAAGTAGTGAACGTAGTACCCGATAGGTAGTTTTTCAACCCTCGCCCCTCTCCTTGCATCCCCTTTTGGAATCCCCAGTGTCTGTTGTTCCCCTCTCTGTCCGAGTATACCCCGTGTTTGTCTCCCACATATAAGTGAGAACATGCGGTATTTGGTTTTCTGTTCCTGCGTTAACTTGCTTAGGATAATGGCCTCCAGCTGCATCCGTGTTGCTACAAAAGCCATGATTTCATTCTTTTTTGTGGCTGTACAATTTTATATAAATACAAACATCCATCCAAAGTATCTTAAATTCCTCCCATATATGTTTAACCATTTTTGTGTATGTTTAGTGGATCAGCTAGATGGATTTAGAAGCATGACTGCGGAGTGAAGGCCGGTGTGTGTGCAGAACCTGAAGGAGGGGTCCCCAGTGTGCGTGCCGAACCAGGGAGGAGAGGTTTATCAAGTTTGGGGGATGAGGAGTTCTGAGAGGGTGGGGCTCTGTGTTTCCATACTAGAGCTTGTCTCTATCCAGTGGGACTTAGAGAGCTTTTATAACTCCTGCTTCATAAATGCACCCAAAAAAATGCCCTGAGACCGCCCAGAGAGCTTGTGATGTGCTTTCAGTGCTGATTGGAAGAGATGGGCTCACGAGGCTTTTATTGTCAAGGTACCATAATTGATTCAGCGTGTTTCATTCATTGGGCCAAACCTTTCTGATATAATGCCCTTGCTGAAATGTACTAAGATAGAAATCATGGCTTTGAAATTTGACTTCAAAAGGCTGGGCAGGCTTTAGAACATATAAACCATTTTAAGTTAGATATAAGCACATTAGTAATAAAAATGCACTCTTCATTTACCAGACACATTTGCATGCTTAACATGAGCCACGGATTGTGCCAAATACTGGAAATGTGAGGGTGGGTCTGGCTTGTCCCTTTCTGAGAGGCAGAAAAGTGAGGGCTAGTAGTTCCATCTCAAGGAACCACAATAAAGCCTTCATGAACAGGTTGCGCATTTCACCTTTGGCTTTAATTATTAAGCATCAAAATGTTTAATAATTAAACCCACCCACCAACAGTGGCCATGCGTGTCATATCTGTGTCCTTTTAGTAACCACAAGTCAGAGACCGATCTGACTTGTGCACAGGAGTCCTTGGCCTTTGTTAATTTTCCTCTAGTACAACATCTGGCACTAGAATGGCAGCATATATATGAGTGGGTGTATCGGTCTTGTCATATCTGCACCCCCATGGTAGTCTTGTCAGCCCAACTCAGTGTTCTGGACATCTGAAGTCACATAGTGACTGGCAGCCCTGGCTTCGCGGTTCCCTGTGGCCTCCTAGAGTTTCCTTGCTCCTGCTCCTCAGGGCCCAGAGCACCTCTGTGGCAGGTTCCCACAGCGCCAGCCCAGGTTCCAGCCTCTGAACACAGCTGCCAGGTCACCAGGGCAGCCTTCCTTCTACCTTCCTGCTGATCAAACAGGTCCTCAGTCTCAGGCCCAGGAGACCGATGGCCAGCAACAGGGACCCCTTGCTCCCTGGCAAACTGCAGACTCCCCACCCGCCCTGCACCCACTGCCAACAGCACCTGGGAGACAACCCCCACCCTACCGTGATGGCCAGATCCTCTCCTCTTCTGACCTAAAAAGTACGCTTGCAGGAGGAGGTGGAGCCTGACTCAGTGTTCCCACAGGTGGTGGAAAACCAGCAGCTGTTCAGCGCCTTCAAGACCTTGCTGGAGGACTTCCGTGCGGAGCTGCGCGAGGACGAGCGTGCCCGACTGCGGCTGCAGCAGCAGTACGCCAGCGACAAGGCAGCCTGGGACGTGGAGTGGGCCGTGCTCAAGTGCCGTCTGGAACAGGTACCACCCTCCCAGGTCTCTCTGGCTCCTGACTGCGTGTCTCTGCTGTCCAGGATACGTGGAGGAGAGTGGGCACAGAGAGATTCAGAACCGTGGGCTTCTTGTCCAGGAAAAAAGAGAGGAGTGACTGTGTCCCTTCTTAAAGTGCAGAGGCCTCATTTTCCCTGATGTCCCCTCTCCCACGTATGCAGTACGGCCTCCACCAAGCAGCGTTTTCAGAGCAGCATGTATTCTCCCATTCTGCATTAAACAAGCGTGTATTTAGCTCCATCAGAGGATGGCCACGCTGGAGCTGTCATCACACTGAGCTGACATCGCTCTAGACAGGAGCAAAGCAAAAGCAGATTGTGGTTTAGTTGTCTTTGAAAAAGGTAAATGCATGCTTTCGTTGAGATTTTTCAAAATATCAGAAAGAACTTCGAGACCTCCCACTGCATGCCCAAGAATTCTAATCAATTTCAGTCTCCTTATTTATACCAAAGGAAACTGAGGCCCAGAAGAAACAGCTCAGCTCAGATAACAGAGCCATTTAGTGCTAGGGCAGGAAGATCGCCCAGGTTTCTTGCCTCCACCGCACACCAGAGGGAAGCCCCAGCATAGGAGTTAAGATCCGACATAGCAAGAAACATCCTTTCCTAAGTGTTTCTTCCTTGGAAACCATTGAATGTCATGTGACTTCCTACATGGCATCTGCTGCTGAGAGCAGCTCTCAAGGTTTCTTCCAGCCGCTTGATCATGAGGAGGGAGGGCAGATCTGTATATCCTTGGTAATCTATTTCCTAGATTCTATTTTGAGGCAAACCATAAAGTAAGTAAAATTTTATAGGAATTGGCCTGGTCATGAAAGGAATAGAATTGCCTGGAAAGGAGACCCCCTGTCACATGGTCTTGATAAAAGATGAAAAAGGCTTGATGTGTCAAAAAAAAAAAAAAAAAGGAATAAAAAACAAAAAAATAAACTCTAGCTCTCCTGGTGCCCACAAGTTCCCCTGCATTTCCACCTGGCCGCAGCAAGCAGCGATGTTGGGCTGACAGCCGTGGGTGGGGCAGGGACACAGCCTTGCAGGCCTGAGCATCAAGTGAGAGAGCAGCTGGCCTGGTTGTGGCTCCTGCCTGCTGCCCGCGGGAGATTTGACCTAGATGCTCCGTTTATCTAAGTCCCCGCCTGCAGCGTCAGCAGCGAAGGAGAAATGACTAAGGACAGTCTCTGATGAGCTGCCTTTAACCCTATTTAAAAAATATGTTTATAGAGGGAGCTAAATGTTTTCAAAGCCCGAACTGTGGCTAAAGAAGGGAGGTGTAATCTTCGATGCAAGCCAGTTTCAAAACATTTCATCTTTGTTTTATAGGAACGTAGTATCCACCCACAGGTTTGCTACAAATAAACCCTTAGGGAGAGTCCCTAAATACCAAAAAAATAAAGCTAGAACTTCAGACCCAGAAGCCAGCAGGTGGTCATAGGTAGAGAGTTTATCTTCTGCCCAAATCATTTAGGAAGTTTCTTAAACGTTTGCAACCCAGGAAGCAATGAATATAGGATGATGCTAGCCCATTTGTAATAATCCCATAGTTACTCTCTTCTACTTAAATGCAAAACAGTTTAATTCTGCTACAAGTTACCTTCCTTCAGTGGAGCCCATGTTGATGACACTTCCCAGGTCCTCGATTCCTTCAGCAGACTCCTGAGTCAGGCCTTGCTCTAAATGTTGAAGGTCCAGCAAGAAATCAGATGTTCCTTGAAGGGGTTCTCAGTGCAGTGGGGGACCCAAACAAGTGCTGTCCTTTATAAAAGCATGGAAAGTGCCCACCAGGCTTGCACATAGGGCTGTCAGGGAACAGGAACATGCAAGGTACATGCCTTGGCTTGAGAATTCGGGGAAGGCTGTGAAAGTCCTGCTGAGAAAAATCTCAAAGGATGGACAAGAACTGGAATGTGGAAAAGAAGAGAAAGGAAGTTTCAGGCAAAGAAAAAAAAAAAAGAGTACCGTGAAGAAAGGAGCATGGCTCATTTGATAAGCTTAGGTATGAGGGGAAAGAATAATATTTAAGGAATTGATCCTTTAATTCTGATTTTATCATGAAAGCTTAGATTCCCCTTTTCAAAAGATTATTCTGGCTTCAAGATAGAGAATGGATTAGGAGCCATTAGAATTGAATGGATTAACCTAGGGTTAGTGGTCTGTAGACTGAAATCAGGGAATTGCCGAACTAGAATAGGAAAGAGATGCATCTTTACGATCACTGACTTTCCACCAAAATTGAGCGTGTCCTCCAGTTATAAATGTAGGCAACAAGCCCAACAGAAATCACGGATCTTTTGGAAAGGAAATATGGAGTGAAAGAATAAGAAGTAATCACACATCTCTCCATTTCCCTTTACAATTGTTGCGGATATCCCAGAATTCACAGTGGGGAGGAGACTTTTGGTTTCACCAGGCTGCCACCTGGGTCCACAGTAAAAGTACTGAGGAGCCCTGGGTTGCAGAGATTGGAGGTGAGAGGGGTGACTCTGAAGTAAAGCAGCAGCAGTGGAGAAGGAGTGGAGGGAAAACACCTGAAAAAAATAGAGCAAGTAGAGAATGGCCGGGCCTGGTGGCCGGTTCACGAGACACCGTGGAGCAACAAGCACCTCGCACGGCTCTCAGGTTTCTAGTGTGGGTGCCTGGGCGATGGCGCCATCACCAAGACAGGAACGCAGAGAGAACCAGTTGGGATGGAAAGGGAACAGGTTGGATTTGAGTTGAGGTATGTGTCATCACAGGCACTGGGGGCTGGGCTGAAGATGTATATACCTGGGCGTGAATGAGGAGGTGGGAGGCAGGGCCATGGAGGACTCTCCAGGACTGCACAGAGTGAGAGGAACTCATAGAAGGAACCAAAATATTCATTTTCAAGAAATGAGTAGAGGGAGAAGAGACTGGAAAGGAGCAGCCAGAGAAATGTACGAACATCCAGAGCAAATGCCGTCCCAGAAGCCAAAAGGAGAGACACCATGGCGTTCCAAGTGGAGTTCAGCAATGTCAGATGCTTTGAAGAGGACGGGACAGATGAGGGATAAAAAGCTTTGTTGAACTTGGCAGTGAGGAGGTCACTGGAAAACTTGACGAGCAGTTGCCGTCGGGGTGTGGGGCTGAAGCACTGTGCACTGTGCAGAGGGACAGAAGTTGAGTTGGGCGGGGAAGGGGAAAGAGGGAGCACAGACAGTGCAGTAACAGGAGCCGCGGGGTCACGGGGAGGCCTGTCCAGTGAGACCTGACAGTGTAGGGACACTGATGACACGAGGTCCCTCAGTAGGCGGGGGGATTGGGCTCTAAGCATTGAGGGGAGGGCGTGACCCTGACCATGAGAGACCTGAGAGGTGTGGACAGAGGAGTTTGTGGGCAGAAGGAATGTGCCTTCACTGTCTTCACAAAGCAGGTGAGCAGACGCGATGTGGGGCCCAGGAAGGGGTACGCTGCATGAGGAGATTCTAAAGAGAGGACATGTTGGTGGCTGGAAGCATCTGCAGGTGAACAGACGTACCTGCGAGGGGCTCAGCGGCCTTTCATTCTGGGTTATGTGGGCTTCCAGCAGCTCTTTTAAAATGGGATTTTGTGGTGCTTGGTGCTTTTCTGGTAGTCTTCTGGTTAGCTAACACTGGAGGTTTCTCCCCTCTTTTGTTTCTGCATTCTTTCTACTTAAAACAAGTTTTATTTTCCCCAGATTTGCGTTTTATAATTGATCAAGAAGTGTCACCACTGACCCGTGCCCGTGGCTGTCATCTGCTTCCTCAGGCCTTTCCCTGCTTTCTCTCCAAGAAGGCCGGAGTCCCACTCAGATTCAGGGACAAAACAGTGTGCTCTCCCCACTTAATGAAGGGTTTGCCTTTATTACAGAGGCGAGATTCGATGTTAGCTCTCTCCCAGTGAGTCCCTGGTGGGCAAGAACTTTCAGTTTAACTGAGCACACACTCAGCAGCCTGTCTTAGTCCATTTACTGTCGCTGTAAAGGAATACCTGAGGCTGGGTAATTTATTTAACAACGAGGTTTATTTAGCTTACAGTTCTGCAAGCTGCACAAGAAGCATGGTGCCAGCATCTGCTACTGGAGAGGTCCAGCTGCTTCCACTCAGCAAAAGGCAAAGGGGAGCCGATGTGTGCAGATCATAGGGCAAGAAAGGAAGTGCAGGTGGGAGGAGGTGCCAGGCTCTTTTAAACAACCAGCTCATAAAGAAATAATAGAGGGAGAAGTTACTCAGTCCCTGCCGCAGGGCATGAATCTATCCACTCCCATGACCTAGACACCTCCCACTAGGCCCCATCGCCGACATTGGGGATCAAATTTCAACGTGAAGTTTGGGGGACAGACATCCAAACTACAGCACTGATACAGACGTCTTTCTAAATGGAATAATACTGGCTGGTTTAAGTCATTAATCTTTATATTTTTATATACATATATATAGTCTTAGAAAAGTTAAAACAATCTGCTTAGACATGGATAATCAGCCATGAATTATTTTAGTGGGTCTTGAAGTAACTCATTATAAGAAAGTTAATTGAACTCTACATATGAATATTGGTTACTGACTTACCATGTCCCTTTGGCAAGTCCCTGAAGCACTGAGCTGCCATTTCTTCACAAATAAACTGGAAATAAGGATACCTATACGTAGAGGATTGCAGTAGAGACCAAGTGAGGCAATCTGTGTGAAAGGCCTTTCTTTGAAAAGTATACAATTTGTTAAAATTGTGCACTTAATAAAATATAAGAGATTGCTTGTGAGGATAAAAACAAGGCACTGAACAGCAAGCTGTTGTGCGGTTTTAGTGTTTGCCGTGCAGTTTTAGTGTTCGCCCTAGGGTTTATAATATACGTATTTAATTACTCAGTCTACCTTGAAATCCTATTAGGCTACTTTTCATGGTGCCTGAGGAAATTGCAACAGTATATTCCCAGTTCCTTCCCATCCTCTGTGCTATTGCTGTCATAGTTTACCTCTACATATTCTGCAAACACAACACATTGTAACAATTTTAGATAATCAAATATTAAAAATAATTAAAACAGAAATAATGAGTTTTATATTTACATAGATGTCATTTCCAGTGTTTATTTTCTGTAGAGATCGAAGTGTCTGTTAGTATATTCCTTCTGCCTAAAGAACTTCCTTTTTCATTTCCTGAAGTGCAGGTCTGTTGGCAATGTTTTTTTTGTTTTTGTTTTTGTTTTTGTTTTTGTTTTCAGTTTTCATTTGTTGAAAAGTGTTTTCCTTCTGTTTTGAAAGATACCATTTCTGCGTACAGAATTGAGTCTAGGTTGAGATCTTTTTTCTTGCAGCACTTTAGATGCCACTCCATCATCTTCTGACTTGCAAAGTTTCTGATGAGAAGTCTCCTGGAATTCTCGTCTTTCTGCCTCTATGGCATGTGTCATTTTTCCCTGTCTTTAAGGTCTTCTCTTTGGTTTTCACAAGTTTGAATACATAAGATGTAGAATCTTGTTTGGTTTTGATATTTAACCTCCTGGGTATTTGACAAATATTTATTGAAAACTGTCCCATCCCTAGGTTCCATATAGGAGCTAAGGATATAGGGACAGGTACCTTGTGGTACCTGCCCACAAGGAGTTACACAGAAGTACAGGCAAGAGACAGTGGTGACTTAGACTAGGAAAGTGGAGCAGGGAAGCTGGCCATGGGAAGCTCAGTTTACTCACCGCTTAACATTCTTCGTGACTGTCTGTGTCAAATGCTCTTAATTAGGACTTTAAAAATAAAATTTGTTTATACTATGGGATTGGTCAATCTCGGTTTAAACATGTTTCCAGGGATCACATGTAAATGTGCTGAGACTTCATCCTTGAATGCAAGACTTGTCAGAGAGGGAATTCCTAAGTCTTTTCTCCTTGACAGCTGGAGGAGAAGACTGAGAACAAGTTGGGAGAACTAGGCTCCTCCGCTGAGAGCAAGGGGGCCTTGAAGAAGGAGAGAGAGGTGCACCAGAAGCTCCTGGCCGACAGTCACAGCCTGGTCATGGACCTGCGCTGGCAGATCCATCACAGCGAGAAGAACTGGAACCGGGAGAAGGTGGAACTTCTCGACCGCCTGGACAGAGATCGGCAGGAGTGGGAGCGGCAGAAGAAGGAACTCCTGTGGAGGATAGAGCAGGTAAGGAGGCACCCCGGGCCCTGGAGCATAGGCACAGAGTGTAGACTACTCAATGGACCCAGAAAGCAAAAACATTAGGCTGCTTTGTGGTCCTTGCAGCATCAGGATGCATGGGCATCCAAAGGACGAGAGAGAAATACTAGAATTGCTTGTGTTGGAGACCTAGGCTCATGCCTCTCCATGACACAGATCTTTTCATTGCAAAGTTCATAGGTAACTCTCCTGTGTGTACGTGTGGTAGTGGCAGCGCAGGGTGGGTGGGGGTTGTGGGAGGGGGGATAACTTTTTAAAGGAATTTAAAGACTAAACTGGAAAGAGGAGGTTATTTCAGGTCTTATTCAGTTGAAAACAAACTATAACTTTTAAGATTGCCACTAAAGATGTGGTCACAGTGACTGCTCCGACTTGAATGGAATTGTTGTCATTAGAAAAGAAATTGCTGAATTCAGTTGGAAGTCAGGCTATTTGCTGGTGAGTGTGCCCGCTGTGGATATTGCTGAGCTGTGATTAGATGGACCATAGTCAAGAGAGGTAGCTGGTAGCTCATCATCTTAGCTAAACAAACAATTCAGAAACTCAGATGAATTTGGGGAGGACGGGGGTAGTCGTTTTTCTGCCAATATAACCGTTCTCTGCATTGCATCAGACTTAGAACAGTTTGCATAGTTGCAGTAGTTCCTGAGGGATACACAAATTAAATTGATGAAGATCTGGAATTCTTCCCTGGCTGGATTTTTACATAGTATACATTTTGTTTATTTCAGCCAGTCACACACTTACAAATTTATGCGGTCTCAAGGAAATGTATTAATCACTAAGAAATTGAGCTCAGGAAAAATAATCTCATTACTCTATTTTAAATACCCATAGAGCCTTTTGAAAAATGTGCTCTATTATCCATAGACATGGTGCCTGTGTTATGCAGGTACAATGACAAAGGTGAGCGTATGCATATGTTGGATAGGGAGGGAGGCAGAATGAACTAAATGGTAAAAAAGACTAAGAGCCTTTGGCTTAGAAACCACTGAGAAGAATAAAATCCCTGCAGGTGAGCTTTGATCACCACTGCATTCCAGCCTGGGTAACAGACCGAGATCCCATCTCCAAAAAACAAAAGAAGGAAAGTACACTGCAGATAGAAGAGCTGAAACTCTTCCCAGGTTTCACCACTTACACAAATGAGTCACCTTACTAATCTTTGATATTCCCCAAATCCTATCAAGAGGAATGCTGGCCACTTCCTTTCTGGCTTGGAAATGCAGCACTTGTGAAGAGTCTCCTGTATTAAATCTCCTGTGTGTCTGTGCTCTATGGTTAGGTGGAAATCTTAGGGTTAGAAGTGGCACTAATTTATTATATCCAACTTTAGTTGACTGGTGTCACAGTAACTCCAGGCAACTTGTCGCCAGGGAGCTTCATTCTTGGCCCATGCTCTAGGGCCACTCACTTTTTACGTCCTCCTGACCCCGGTGAGGCCATCGTGATCCCTGCCATGGCCCCTTTAGGGTGCCCTTTGCCTGTTAGCCATGGTGGCTTGTTGGACTAGTCACAGGCTTCATTTGTTTGGGAAGTCACACCTTGGATATAAATTAAGCAAGTCTTTTAGGTTTTTATTTTTACTTTTGGGAATGAAGAATTTCTGCTAAAGGAAAAATTAGACACTTGTGGTGATACTCAACTTTTGAAAAGTCAGTGACTTAAAGATGAGCCACAGCCTCATTTTGAGACTATATTTTGGAAAGGTAGTCGTCAGGAGCTGACCTCCAATTCCGAGTTGTCAGTATTGGAATAGTTCGGCCACACTCACCGCCTCGGAACCCAGTCCTCAAGGTGGACATCTTTGAGCATCGTGGATCTGAAACACATGAGTTTCGGGCATGCATCTGTTCCTGAAATCTGTCTGATGGATCCCACAGTTTTTGTGCAATGATGTCATTGCTGTTTTTAGAAGACGATTGGTTACAAATGAACTGACGCTTCAGACATGCAATTGTGGCTTTCAAAAATAAATCTGGCCTTTTCCCCAAAATAGTAAACATTTTTAAAGACGATTTCTTAAATCTCAGTGCCCCATCCTGATAATGAGGGAGAGCAATTATAGGCATTATCTCAACTTCCTGAAAAGAGGATATTGGTTCCAGTGTGTCTGGGCGTGTGTAGATTTGGTTCGTTTATTAGTCATTGGGTTGCTTGTTCATTTAACTTCTAGCTACATATGCCGTAGGTAAATGAGAAATGTAACTGAACATTCTTCACAATGTATCCTCTCAACATTTGACTGCTTGGTAAGCCATATAATATAACCTTGACTGTGATAACCTAATACAGATGGTGAAAGAAGTAACACTAAATCCATTTTCCACTTTCAGAACACATGCTTCATACTTGTCCGGTGTCATTAAATTCCTACATAATTTCTGCACCACATGAGGCATGTTATGTGATGTATGACTGTGGGAATGTGGCTAAGGTCATATAACACATTTTATCTATCTTATCAGCCTCTCTTGTCTCAATCCCAGTTTGATTGCGGGGTGGGGGTAGGAGACTTTATGGAGTCACATTACATTTCTCCTTAGAATTGTTGAGTTCCCAGTTAACATGCAGATGATGTAAAACTTGCTGTTATATTTGCTGTACTGATGGAGCTAAAAAGTGTCATCCATAGGATTTGCTGTTATATTTGCTGTACTTACCAAGCTAAAAAGTGTCATCCATGCATTCTCCTTCCAGTAACTTTCTTAAATCAGCTGCCATTCTTTAAAAAAATCCATTCTTTTAAAACCTGTTTACAAAGTGGCCTTTTTTCTTTCTACCAGTCTGGGTAAGGTGACACTCTTGAGGTCACCTTTATTGTTTCCTGTATTAAAATACGAATCTTTAACATTTTCGACTGGCATTAAAAGTTGTTTTACTCCAAGGTTGCAAGTAGGTGCTGATGCTGGCTGAAATGACTCCTGTAGGAACCCCTCCCGCTCTGAGGACCGTTCTATTACAACACCCCAGAGGCATCTTAGCAGCAGATTTCTCCACCACAAGCACTCCAGTTCGTTTTTAGGAAACCTAACACTTAGCAGCTTGAGTACAAGTTGCTCCTAGCTGCCTGCGTTTATTTTTGAAATCCCACTTCACTGAGTTAGAAGGTGCTTGTTCATAGCTCTCCTCTTCAGTCATTCTTTTCCCCCTTCACTCCACACCCTCGGCGCACATTTGCAGCTTCAGATGGGATTCTTGCATTTTAATTTCTTGCCCAAAATAGCTTAGAGATGATCATGTGTTGAAACTAAATTGTGCCGACATGCATTAAATGAACATATAAAAAGCCTTCCTTTTTTTTTTTTTTTTTTTAAAGAAAGCAGTTAGCATCTTTAAGAAAACTGCAAAGAACTGTGTCATCATCAGGGAGGAGGAGGAGAGAGCAGAGGGGCAGAGCTAAAACGTAGAGTTTTTAGGATTTGCTGGGTCCTTCATTTGACTGTGAACTGCCTCAGATGCTAACATGTAAGCTTTGGCTGCATCAGACTCCATCTTTCTCAAAGATAAAGATAAATCTCTGTTCCGCCGCCTTAGAAATTACTAACAATGAGCCAACGTCCTTTTGTCTTTCCTGTCTTCCATGGCTTTCTCCTGACTATACAGAAAGCATGTTTGCATCCAACGTGTGGATGAATGCTCAGATTAGGACACAGAGATGCAGTTTGTAAGTGATGCTTAAAAAAAATGAATTGATCTGCATTCAAGGAGGTTTTAGAATTTCCTGGCACCGTCTCAGCGCTTGAGGACTTTAAATCATTGTTTGGCCACTCCTTCAGGTCAAATCCAAATGTCACTTTCATCGTTCAGATACTTTACTTATTCAGAAGAGCAGTCAATCCTGTAGTGTGAGCTTGTCATCCAATAAAGGCTCCGTTAAAGACTCATAGGCAGAAATAGCTTCAGGTCTCAGTTGTGCTTTCTGTGGCTGTTTTAGAAAGAGAAGCAATGAGGAGGGATCAGGAGAATGGAGTGGAAGCTGGTGAGGACTCCTCTGGGGAGGGAGGCCGTGCGCCCTGCAAGCCATTTGCCTGCCTGCCTCAGCAGTTCCTTGTGATTTCGTATGGGCCCCTTTCCTGAGCCACCTCCACAAGATCTCCATCTAGTGCCCCAAAACGGCCCAGAAAGGCATAATGCCTTTACGTGGGCTGGGCCCCCACTAGCCAGCCTGACTCCTGTGAGCCCACGTGCACAACCCATCTTACAGATAAGGAAGCTGAGCTCAGGAGAGTCGGGAACTTGCACCTGCCTGCGAACCAGCAAGCCACACATCAGTGGTCCTGACTCAGGTCTTCTAACTCCAGGTGGCCCTGTGCTTGCCCACTGCCGCTTCTTGAGTTCAACCGAGTCAGGCAAGAAGTATGACTATAATGTAAAGTGGCTTTTTAAAATTTTCTTCACTCAGTCATACCAGATCTTTACTTGCCTTTATAGCTAAGTTTTTATCATCTCAAAGTGTAAGTTATGTTTAACACCAAATGGTTAACAGCCATTTGAGTTTGTAACACCAAATGGTTACAAACTCAAGTTTGCTCACTTGAGTTATTGATAGGACCTGTTCCACATGCCCTGGGACTAGTTAGGAAAGTCAGCTTCACACTTAGAAGTTTGCTATCACTGACAGTATTCCACTGAGTGTGTCTTCAGTTCTGAAGGAAGTTCCAAAGAGCATTTTAAACATATTCTTTAACAGCATTAGATTTAAAAATAGTAATAAATGTAGAATTTCCCACGAGCACAACTCTCAGAGTTATGTACAGTAACACATATATTGGTGTCAGAAAGAGTTCACCGTATTTGTGTGTGGTTAATGCAGATTTTCTGGGCCAGATAAAATTGTGGGTTTTGTAAAGCATCTGTAATGTTGTGTTACCTTTTGAAATTAAGATCAGAATGTTAAGAACATTTGCTTCTCACAATGTTTTTCAAACTGACCTATGAGTAATTCCAAATTGTGGAGAAACAATGGTCTTAGGGAGACCATCAGACAGAAAAGTGAGGCTAATTATTTTCATTTTTAAAATTCTCAAGCTGCAGAAAGAGAACAGTCCCCGGAGAGGTGGCAGTTTCCTCTGTGATCAAAAAGACGGCAACGTTCGCCCCTTTCCCCACCAGGGAAGCCACCGCGTGCCCCGTCCTGTGGCCATGTGGCCTTGTGCAGACGCCGACTCCATCCCGTTTGAAGACCAGCCGCTGTCCAAGCTGAAGGAGTCGGACAGGTGCTCGGCCAGTGAGAATCTCTACCTGGATGCCTTGTCCCTGGATGACGAGCCAGAGGAGCCACCAGCCCACAGGCCCGAGAGGGAGTTCAGGAATCGCCTCCCTGAGGTCAGCCAGGTTTTCTCCATCCTAGTTGACTACTATGGAATAAGGGAGCCGCCATGAAGCCTAAGAGGCATCTGCCAGATTCCTCTCCTGGCGGGCTCCAGCACTTTTGCATACTGCAACCTCCGAACTGAGTAAAAATGAAATCTTCACAACACCAGGGTTTTGCTTGACCCTCAATTAGCATGCCCTGCTGTCAGTTTAACTTTGCCCCTTGTTTCAGGTTTAGAAATACTGGACTAGAGTCCTATACAGAAGGCAGGTCTCACAAATGAGTGTGTCCCATAAAACACACAAGAGGAAGTAAGTAATTCTGGGACGTGTATATGCTCAACTTTTTCTTTTTCTTTTTTCTTTTTTTCCTTTTTTTTTTTTTTTTGATTTTTTGGAGCTGGAGGTCTCACTGTCTTGCCCAGGGTGGAATGTAGTGGCCGATAACGGCTCACTGCAGCCTTGACCTCCCAGGTCCATTTGATCCTTCCCCATCAGCCTCCTAAGTAGCTGGGACCACAGGCACGTGCTACCATGCCTGGCTAATTTTTTTTTATTTTATTTTTTAAGTAGAGACAGGGTCTCCCTGTGTTGCCCAAGCTGGTCTCGAACTCCTGGGCTCAAGTGATCTGTCTGCCTTGCCTTCCCCAAGTGCTGGGATTACAGGTGTGAGCCACCACACCCAGCCTCAACTTTTCTTGAAATAATAGTACAGTCTTCTGATTCTAGAAAACTAATATAACCAAAAAAATTCTGCGCAAAGGGAAAACATCCAACACTTAGAAACCTTACATAAATCAGACACCAAATGAGTGAGCTGAGCTGTAGACATTTCCATGGCACGGCGTCAGTTATGTTTTTCTGGCTTTAAGATTTTTAAAACCTTGTTTTAAAAGTTGACTCCAGGGCTGGGCGTGGTGGTTCACGCCTGTAATCCCAGCACTTTGGGAGGCTGAGGCAGGCGGATCACGAGATCATGAGATCGAGACCATCCTGGCTAACACAGTGAAATACCGTCTCTACTAAAAATACTAAAAAATTAGCCGGGCATAGTGGCGGGCGCCTGTAGTCCCAGCTACTTGGCAGGCTGAGGCAGGAGAATGATGTGAACCTGGGAGGCGGAGCTTTCAGTGAGCTGAGATTGCACCACTGCACTCCAGCCTGGGTGACAGAGCGAGACTCAGTCTCAAAAAAAAAAAAAATGTTGATTCTAGGAATCATTACCTGTGAAGCAGTTCAACAGTTGCTGCACGTATCATTTGGTCTCCTAAACACTTAAGACTTAGACGAGTTCATATCAAATAGTGTTGTTGAAATATGCGGAAATTATACTTCACTCACATCAGTAAGGTCAAATGCCTTATCCTCAGCAATGTGTATCAGGTTGACAGGACATTGCTGCAGTCCCACCCTGTCTGATCTATTGGCAATCTAGTACAGTCCAGTTACGTAGCAGAGGTAACATGGGGTGGGGTCGGGAGCCTGTGGCTGGGTTCCAGCCCACTGGAACCTGCATGGCAGAGACAAGGGGCATGCTTACTAAGGGGAAGTGATAAATACCCCTTGCTATTTACTGTCTTGAAAAATATGCTTCCATTAAAGTTAGTCAGAGGCTTGCTGCTTCACAACCACGTCAGCACAAGAGTGTTTTCTCAGTAGACAACCTTGGGTTTCTGTTGTTCTCTACAAACACAGCATCATTCTTCTTAAAGGGGAAGGCACTGTACTTTGCCTCTGATTCTAAATGGGAATGTTTAAAATCAAGTGCCCGAGCCTAAGGATGTCACGTCAACTTCTACAGCAAGACTGGGACCAAGGGACACCAGTCTCCTAAGGTTATTCTGTCACCTTCCATCTTCCTCTCTAACAGCACACACACACTCACACACACTCTCTCTCAGTCTCACTCTCACACTTAGGCTGTTGCAAAAGCTGGCTTTGAAATTCATGTAGTCAGTGAGGTCCTTTGAGGAAGCACAGAAGAGCCACTTCCTCCATGACAAAGTTTACAGCCAGTTGTTCTCACTCGTGTGGGCTCCTCCCTGGACTGCAGAAGCTCCAACCCCTCATCAGGCTGTGGCCTCGCTTTGATGATTGTACTTCAAAGGCCTCAGGGCAGTAGCACTCCTAACCAGAGTTGGGCCTCAGTGTACATTTTAAATGGTGTTTTCCTGGGGGTGCAGAGCAAACAAATCACTTAAGTACAATCAGGCCTAGTTCTAGGCAACCAAAATTAACCGATTCAGACGAAGTCATTTCTTCTTTATAGGAAGAAGAAAATCACAAGGGGAATCTTCAAAGGTAAGTAAGATTGATGAAAAAAATAGATTACTGGAATAAAAATGTCTTGGTCTTAAAATTCTGTTTTGTCAATGCAGTCTATTTTACCACTCTCTCCAAAATGACTTAAAATTATGCCACTTCTTCAGAAGTGGCTGCTTTACTATTCATTTCATAAACGTGGTATTTTTGATTATTAACAACAAAGAAGCTAGACATGCTGTGTCATGGGTGTATGAGTTTTATGGTAGACTTTCCAATTGTAGTTGTGTTATGTATACAAAGGAATGCTTGTGTTTAGTGATTATTGAAAGGTCCATGGAAACCTCTCTTTTCTCTTTTAAAGTCTGGGAAATCTCTCTCTCGTATGCTGTGAGATGTTTTATACACTGTATTTAAAAGCTCCACTAAGAGAATTTATTAAAATATTTTCGGGCAGTAGTCCTAGAAGGAGATATATAGTGGTTGGTGTGGATGTTAGTTATACACCAGTTTTTTCCTCCCCAGTTTAATTTCCTCCAGTTTTACTTTTTCTTCATTCTCCAAATGAATACATACCATTTCTACTACATGAAATTTCTTCTCAGGCAATTCAACATTTCCAGATGGCCTCTTCCTTGATTTTCCTCTGAACTTTGAGTCTGTGAATGACCATCCCTTTCCCATTTGCTCTCCGCAGCACCTAGCCGTGCCTGTGGCACACTTCAGTCCTTCACACTGTCTTCTCTGGTCCTTCTTGGGTGGTACAGGACAGTACTTGAGAGCTCAGGCTCTAGAGCCAAACTGCCTGGGTTGATTGGTTGGTTGATTTATTTATTTATTTTTGAAATGGAGTCTCACTCTTTCTCCCAGGCTGGAGTACAGTGGCACAATCTTGGCTCACTGCAACCTCTGCCCCCTGGGTTCAAGCAATTCTGTATCAGCCTCCCAAGTAGCTGGGATTACAGGCAAACCCCACCACAACGGGCTAATGTTTATATTTTAATAGAGACAGAGTTTCGCCATGTTGACCTGGCTGGTCTCGAATTCCTGACCTCAAGTGATCCACCCGCCTCAGCCTTCCAGAGTGCTGGGATTACAGGCGTGAGCCACTGCGCCCAGCCCAAACTGCCTGGGTTTAAATCACTTCTGCCTCCTTGCGTAGGTTACTCAACTGCTTTGTGCCTCCGTTTCCTCATCTGTATACAGGAGGTATTTTGATTATCTTTTTTTTTTTTTTTTTTTTGCAGCTTATGTATGTTAATACACATAATGAAAGCAGCACATGGCACAAAACAAGCAGTAAACAGAGTTTAGTCATTACACCCTCCCACCTTCCCCATTCACAGAAGCAGCCACATCAGTGTTTCCGGTTAGGCTTTGGAGCAACTGTACTCCACCACTCAAGCCATCAGCCTTTATGCTTTCAAAAGTAACACATGCTTGTTATAAAATGGAAATATTGGCTGAGGCAGGAAAATTGCTTGAACCTGGGAGGCAGAGGTTGCAGTGAACTGAGATTGCGCCACTGCACTCCAGCCTGGGCGACAGAGTGAGACTCTGTCTCAAAAAAAAAATATATATATATATATATATCTCGAAATGTCCAAAGTGAAAACTGGATGTGCCCTCCCCACTGGCCCCTTTTCCTCTGGCTTCCAGCTGCCTGGTATGTTTGCACCACTCTCTTCGATGCACCCGGAAGCGCCTACACGTGCTCCAGACGTGTCCTGCATTTTCTCATCACAGTTTTGTTTGCTTTGGCTACTGCTGAGGTTAATGGGCTTTGTTTGCTTTGGCCACTGCTGAGGTTAATGCCTCTGCTCTCTCTGTCTTTTTATCATCTCTGTTCCACCATATCCATCCATGCCCCAGAGGCACTGAGTTCCCACCCAGGTAGGTGCCACTGATGTAACTCTGAGACAGTTCCTCTGTGGGCAGAAGTGGGAGTTAGATGAGCTATGTCCACAGAAACGTGGAAAGGACCAGGGTGTCGGCATGTGTTTGGCACTTACAGTCCCCAGCGAACAGTGTTCTGAAACTCGTTATTAATTCAGCAACTCCTTGAATTGAGAAGAAGGAGATTCATACTTGCTGGAAAGCTCATGACCTTGGGACAAATCAACCCATCCCTACCATTGCCCTTCCTTTCCGGCCCTGGATCTAGCCAGCACCACTGGACAGTTGGTAGATTATTTCTAACAACAACAAAAAGATAACAAGATGGAATGCCTAACGACGTCACTTTTAGCCTGCTGTTTTACCCCATGGGGCTGACCACATGGGTGGGTGCCTTGCCCCCACGGTGAAGCCAGCTGTCAGCAGAGGTGCCCAGAGCTTTGCTGGTTCTGTGTACCAGTGCACACGGTATGGGGACTTGCTCAGAGCAGACCCCAGTTCTGGCCTCATCATATTAATAGGTCCTGTGGAGGAGTGGTCCATACACTCAATCTGGGACCCCTTCCACGGGGCCTGCACTAGTCTAGATCCCTAGGTTTAAGCCTGTGCTTTGTGGGGTGAAAGGAATATCAGTATGTCCTATCAGAATCTGGACAGTGAGTCCAGACACCTCACCTCCCCATCCCACCCCAGCTGGAGGGATTCCAGGCCAAAGAGGTTCTGTTGCCTGAGACACTGGGCACAGCCAGCCCGAGCCCCGTTCCTGACCACCACTTCTTTGCCCTGGTGGTAGTTGTGCCCAAGCACTCCGGCCACTTTCTGTCTTAGCCTGGAAGCATTGCAGGCACCCCTGCAGCACCTGCCGGGTGGGTGAGAGGCACTGAGCGAACTCATGGCAAATTGAAAGTGCTGACACATGGAAGAATCCACACCAAATCTGTGTCTGTCAGGTGGCAGCTTGCCAAAACCTGGCCATCGCCGTGACTCACCGTCTTCACCCTTCAATTGTGGTCCGAGCAAGTCTCCTGAGAATTCTCACTGAGGCACTGAGGCCTCAAGTGATTGTCCTGTCTTGGCCTCCCAAAGCGTTGGGATTACAGGTGTGAGCCAGAGTTGGTTGTATTAAATTCCGACCAATGCAGGGCTTCAGGAACAATTCCAGAGCCACACAGAGTCCAAGAGCTGCCCGCAGGATAAGCCCGTGAGTGCAGCACATGAGCAGCTGAAAGCGTTCTCCTGGTGTGGGTGGAAGCAGGCGCCTTCCCTGACACTTCCCACGCAGGGCAGGACATGGGTGCTGTGGTGTGGCGGGGGCTGACACCCTCTTTTCCGCTTTTCCCAGGGCAGTGTCCGTGTCCTCCATGTCTGAGTTCCAGCGCCTCATGGACATCTCCCCGTTCCTGCCTGAGAAGGGCCTGCCGTCCACCAGCAGCAAGGAGGACATCACCCCACCCCTGTCTCCAGACGACCTCAAGTACATTGAGGAGTTCAACAAGAGCTGGGACTACACACCCACCAGGGGCCACAATGGTGGGGGGCCAGACCTCTGGGCCGACAGGACCGAGGTGGGGCGGGCAGGGCACGAGGACAGCACGGAGCCATTCCCCGACTCCTCCTGGTACCTGACCACAAGTGTCACCATGACCACGGACACCATGACCAGCCCAGAGCACTGCCAGAAGCAGCCGCTGCGGAGCCACGTCCTCACCGAGCAGTCGGGGGTGCGCGTGTTACACAGCCCGCCTGCCGTGCGCAGGGTCGACAGCATCACGGTGGCGGGTGGCGAGAGTCCCTTTCCCACAAGCAGAGCCAGAGGGAGCCTGGGAGACACCAAGGGGGGCCCTCCAGAACCCATGCTCAGCAGGTGGCCTTGCACCTCCCCCAGGCACTCCCGGGACTACGTGGAGGGGGCACGGCGCCCCCTCGATAGCCCTCTCTGTACCTCCCTGGGGTTTGCCTCCCCACTGCACAGCCTGGAGATGTCCAAGAACTTGAGTGATGACATGAAGGAGGTGGCCTTCTCTGTCAGGAATGCCATCTGCTCTGGGCCTGGTGAGCCACAAGTCAAGGACATGGCCTGCCAGACCAATGGGTCCCGGACGATGGGGACCCAGACTGTTCAGACCATCAGTGTGGGCTTGCAGACTGAAGCCCTGCGTGGCAGCGGTGTCACCAGCAGCCCCCACAAGTGTCTCACGCCGAAGGCTGGGGGCGGTGCTACACCCGTGTCGTCTCCTTCCCGAAGCCTTAGGAGCAGACAGGTGGCCCCTGCCATCGAGAAGGTGCAGGCCAAGTTTGAACGCACATGCTGCTCCCCCAAGTATGGTTCTCCCAAGTTGCAGAGGAAGCCCCTCCCCAAAGCTGACCAGCCAAATAACAGGACGTCGCCAGGGATGGCCCAGAAAGGGTACAGTGAGTCAGCCTGGGCCCGCTCCACCACCACAAGGGAGAGCCCCGTGCACACCACCATCAATGATGGCCTCTCCAGCCTCTTCAACATCATCGACCACAGCCCCGTGGTGCAGGACCCCTTCCAGAAGGGGCTGCGGGCCGGCAGTCGGTCTCGCTCAGCAGAACCCCCACCGGAGCTGGCCCCAGGCCAGGAAACAGGCACCAATTCCCGAGGAAGGTCACCTAGCCCCATTGGGGTGGGCTCAGAGATGTGCAGGGAGGAAGGGGGAGAGGGCACGCCAGTGAGGCAGGACTTATCTGCTCCCCCTGGCTACACGCTCACTGAGAACGTGGCCCGGATCCTCAACAAGAAGCTGCTGGAGCATGCCTTAAAGGAGGAGAGGAGGCAGGCTGCCTGCGGGCCCCCGGGTCTCCACAGTGACAGCCACTCACTGGGGGACACAGCCGAGCCGGGGCCCATGGAGGTAATGAACGCCGAGTGCCCCACACCCTCCCCCGCCAGCTCTTCCCTTTAGCTGTGGGGCAGGTTGGGATTTGGGATTGTGCTCTGTCATTTGATCTCAGGAATCGTCCATGATCGGTTGTCGGGAGCTGGGGAGGTGTTGGGTTTATGGGAGAATAGAATAGGCAGAAAGAACCCTGAGGAACTTTTCTAAAGAAAATGTTCTTTTATTGTCCTCGGGAAATCATACAGTACATGATTTGATGTGGGTTCTGTCACCAGTCTAAGTGATTGATCCTTGCTTATCAGGGCGTTTCATTTGGGGTCATAGCTTGCCTTCTTTCTGTGAATTTGTGCACGTGTACAAACTATGGGATGGTTGTGTCAGGCTTTCTGCATACTGCAGACCTTCATGTGGGACAGCATGAGGTGAGCTGCAGAGGGTCTGGACAGCGTGGGCACGAGCACATCTCATCAGGAGCCATAAGATCTCGATTCCTGGGCTGGCTTCCTTACAAAACAGCCATGTGGCAGCTCACAAATCACTTACCTTCTTTGTGGCCATGAGCCCCCCTAGCAGTAAAACCAAGTGAAACAAATAGACAAAATCAAAATCCTGCCCTAATACAATATGATTATCATTATTGCCCTTGATACTACTCACAAATCAGTCCACTGTGAACTGGGTTCTGATACGTATCCACATGTAGTGTTTTTGTACAAACAGCAAAATGAAAGCCTGATGATGTGCTGGGGGTGACGGCTATGGGGATGCCACTTTGTGGTTTGTGCAGCACAGAGAGGACGTGTCTGTCTGGGGAGTGAGTCCAACTCGCCTGGAGTCTGGATGGACAGGCTCCACGCTGGGAACCCCTGGCCCCATGGGCACTCTCCCAGCCAGGCTGTTCCCGCAGATGGTAGGGGTCGGAGGAGGAGGAGGACGGCAGCATGCTCCTGGGCTGCCCGCTGCTTTCTCGCCAGGACCCGAGCAGCCCCGGCTTCATGGGCAGGGAGAGGAAGAAGGTGTATTGCCTGTTTCACCCGGCCCACATTTCCCACAAGAGGGTAAATGATGGCTGGCTTCCCAGTCCGGCCCACCAGTGAATGTTTAACTCAGAATGCAGGCTGCAAATCTGAATAGGTCAAACCTGTGGAACTGCCAATGACTTAGAGAAATAGCAATTCCGCATGGTTCACACCTAATATAAATATTGATGCTACATGGCCTACATGTTCCAAGATCTGAGTCTTTGTGATAAAGTTGTTTGCATGCTCTGAGGACAAACTGCTGGTTGAATGTTCTCAGGTGACAAATGGTGTCTCCTTTGGGCTACTGTCACCCCATCCTTCTGGGGTCCTCAGGTAAGTACTGCTGCCGCGGAAGGGTCTGTTTATATGGGAATGCCCTGCCTTCTTAGGGCTCCCGAGGGCTCTAATTTCAGTTGACAGTGAGGCTATGTCACAAAGCATTAATCGCCTGTGCCTGTGTTGTCTATTTATATTACACACCAAATAGAAATTGTTTTTTAGGAACCAAAAAATGCTTTGAATTACTAATAGTGAATCCTGCAAGCAAAAATAGGTTCACGATGGGATCCCAGCATCATGGCATGAAAATGGTTTTATCAGTACAAAGTGGCCCAACCCCTTTTCTCCTCCGTAAAGTATTCGTTTAGATTTTCTCTTCACTTGGTGTGTTTGCCACCAAAAGAGATGACGTGAAGGGAGCGCAGTTGCAGGGACTCAGAGCGGGCACGGAGCACTCATCGGCAGCATCTCAATGCCACGGGCTCTTTTTTCCATTTCTGTTGGAATTTTGCTTGTTCTGGATTCCAGTGGGATTATTCCTGAATTGATGTAATATATTAGGGCCACTGCAACCCCTTTCCATTGCTCCTTAAATTATGCAGTAGTTCTAGGTATGCATTCCCAAATCCCCAGGACTGCTTCTGATTCCAAGCCCACCCCGTGCCCTGCTGCGGAATCTCTCCCTGAATGTTCACTCAGGCATCCAGACCCAGGAGTGACGCAGGTGACAGGCAATCTCCCTTTCTCACTGCACTCTTCTCCCGGAAACCACTCAGGCCTCTTTTTCTCGCGACACCATGGCACTAGTTCAGCAGTGCAGAGAGAAGCCGTGAGGAGGAGTTCTAGTGTGAAGAGAAGGAACAATCTGAAAATGGAATGCTATTCCTCCCTCCCCTAAGTGGAAAATATGAGGGGAACTTTTTAGAGTAAGTGGCAGTAGCTTGGTGGTTGTGACCAAAACAAACGCAGCCGAATAAAGGTCTCTGTTTTAGATAACAGTCATGCAATTTCCATACCTCCGTTTGCCAGAATGCTGTTGGAAATGTTAAATGCTAAAGGGTGGCTCGGCATAGAAACTAGAGGGAGGTCTGTGGCTCCTCCCTGGAGTTTCCATCTCTCTGGGCAGATGGCAGAGGGCAGGCCTGTCTGCCCAGCGCCCGGCCGCTTCCCCACACCTGCCTTGGAGTGAATGTGCTAGATCTGAGAGCCCGCAAGTCTCTCCTGGTGGCTGTCCCTGAGTGAGAGGGACGGCCCTCTACCTCCGGGCTTGCTGACTTGAAACCTTTATTGTTCTCCTGTTTAAAAAACACTTTCCAACCTTCTTGCTTTTCTCTTCTTTCTCTGTCTGTTCTGTCCAGAACCAAACTGTCTTACTAACTGCCCCCTGGGGACTATAGCCCTGCCTGCCTCACGCTGTAAGTGCTTTCTTCCTTGTTTCCCCGCTGTCTGGAGAGCTCGTGTTGTGTAACTCGCAGTTGGCACCCGACACTCATCGCCTGAGGGAGTTCTGCCCGGTGGCGGCACCCTCGCTCACCCCGGGTTCCAGGAGGCTCCCCTAAACCCAGCAACAGATTGACAGGGCCAGAGACTCATCTGCCCTGTGAGAGGGTTGACCACTCAGTGCAAAGAAGGGTTTTTAGGTTATAGAGATTCTGCTGAGATTTCTGTACTTTTGTACATTTGCAGCCAATTTGCTTTCAGAGAATTGAGTAGATACTGGCCAGGAGAGGACATCCTAGGCACAGGGGTCATGCCTGAGGGGGTCTTTGGGCCCAGCCACCCAGGACTGGTTACCAACATTTTGCTTACATATGTGCACTGGCATGTGCTGAAATGAGGTGGGACCCTAATGCGATAAGGCTTTTTTTTCATTTTTCAACAATCATACCACAAGGAATAAACCCAAATATATCTTGTCCTTCCAAGTGAGCACCGTAGGTGACAGAGTAGATGCTCAATAGATATTTGTTGAATGAATAAAGAACAAAGCCATCCCCACTCCAGATATCTTGAGAACGTCTCTCAGAATTGCTTTCAGAGTCTGAGTCAAAGCACATGAGAAAAGATATACTTTGTGTTTGATCAAGGATATAGTCATCCACTCACCTCATCCACTGGCCTTAACTCGAAGTGTTAAGTACAAAAGTATCTGTTGTCAAATACAACAGACGTGTCCCCGTGAAAAAAATGACAAGGAACACAGGGGGAGGGCCATTTCCCAGAAACGTGCTACAGGGGCGGCATCCCAGGACAAGATGTCATGCAGCGACCACAGTGGCTTCTCAGGAAAGCACAGCATCATTTGCTTGTACACGCTGGCGTGTTACTAAGGAAAAGGTTCATTCCCTTGAATGCAGACTCACAACGTTTCTTCCTTCACAAGCAGAGGCTGGCAAAGGGGGTACTGAATGGTCTCATACAAAGCCTGCTCTTCAGAACCAGCCAGGAGGAACGGGATACAGTGGTGTCACATAAACCTATGACAGCAGCTTCACCGACACACAACACACACAGAACAGATATACAATACACAACACACACACTACTCTTACAACAAGGGGAGCACAGACACAAAACAGATACAGATTTCCCAAACCGTGTGTCCCAGCCAAGCACTGTGGGCTGTGGTGAGATGACACAGGAGCACCTTGAGTTAGTCTGCATCTTGGTGGCTGGTGGAGTTTTAACTGGAGAGGTGTTTCTGGTTGTCACGGTACTGTTAGCATAATGCTTTGGGAACAGCACCTTCTCCCTGTGGCTGTGTGAAGTGCCAGCCACAAAAGCAGCAAGGAGCATGAAGCAGAGTCTCCAGGGCCACTGTGCCTTGTCTGCTGACCCCAGAGGGAGGCAGGGAAACCACTCGCCCCACTGCTCTTCTGGAAGCCTGTGGCTCCCACGCTTTCCTCGGGCCATGCTGTCTCTGCCATGTTCCATCTTCTCCCGAGTGACACTGCCCATTCCATGCAGCCATCTGTCCCCCCACTGCTGCTCCCCTGCACCACTGGCTGGGCTGTCCTCATCCTGGGCTTTTCAGTTGCTTGTCACATCTTTTTACATCCTCCAGCTCACTTCCTTTCTTTGAGAGTCCTTGTTCTCTGTCATCCTTCCTGTGCCTTCCATTCAGTTCACCTCAGCATCCAGTGTCTTGTCATTCCAGCCAGCGGGCTTCACGCTGGGCAGCTCAGTTTCCTCATGCCACAGCTTTTTACATTTCTGTGTATCAGCAAATTCCAAGTTTGGGTGTCCTGGTTTTGTAACATGTAGAGTAAGGACAAGGAACTCAACATTCTTTAAAAGCAAAGTAGCTTGAGAATAAGGATTCTAGGTGATTTGCACATGGTTGAATGTGTCTTGCGTCACCTGTTCTCAGAACATTAGGATGCCTGAAACAAAACTACCAGTACATTCTGATTCTACTTTTTTAAAATGCTGCTGTAATTGAAGAGTCATTAAAGAAAACTAGACCCAAATTAAAATTTCTGCCTGCAGCATCTTTGCCATGTTGTGGGAGTTTGTTTAATCTACTGCCAGTCAATTTCAAATAAACAGTAGCAGAGTTCGTTTAAGACGACTGCCGTTGCTAACACAGCTGAATGAAATCAGAGGTCTCTTTGTGGGCTCCCAGTAGATCCAGGCCCTATAGGACCAGTTCATTTGTCCACTGTCGCTAAATAGATCATTCTAAAGGACCAAAGGAAGAGATCTAGCAGATGGCAATCTGCTGAAGTGGCCTGTGGAGACCGCTGCCACAGTCACTCTGCCATGTCTTCTGTATACCCCAGCCCAATTCTAAAGGAGCTTTGCAAGCTGACTCATCTCACAACATTGCTGTGTTTAATCATAATTGGTCTCTTCCCATTCATGTCACTGATCATGTCACATGTGTTGAATTCTTTATTATTTTAAGTTATTCTGCATGAGCATAGAACGTCGTTAATATTCACGAGTTGCCTGTGGTGTGTACTTCATCTCACTTGAGTCTGTTGAGAAGTGTGTTTGGGGGAATCATCCGCTGGTGACACTGCCGGTCTGAGTAACCCTGTCTCCCTTTCTCGGCTCTGAAGGAACTACCTTGTTCTGCACTAGCTCCATCCCTAGAGCCCTGCTTCTCCAGGCCCGAGAGACCAGCAAACCGTCGCCCTCCGTCCCGGTGGGCCCCACATTCCCCCACTGCCTCACAGCCTCAGTCACCCGGAGACCCGACGTCCTTGGAGGAGCATGGTGGCGAGGAGCCGCCCGAGGAGCAGCCACACCGTGATGCAAGCTTGCATGGATTATCACAGTATAATTCACTGTAATTTGCATAACCACACCATCGCCATGAACAAAACTCTGCCCAAAAGGAGAGATCTAGTTTTCTCAAGGTCAAAGAATGTTTTTTAAAAACACACAGCTGCTGAATGTTCAACCTGTGAAACTGAGATGTTTCTAGAATGAAACAGTAAATGTGCCTGTAATAACTTAATTTTTTTCATAGCTCAGAAAACTATTTTTGTCTCCATCTTTTTTACACACAGTATATTAAATGAAAAGGTAAATAAGGTATAAATAGATTTAAAAAATAAAAGTTTTAAAAAATGTACATTTTAAGAGATTCTGAACACCCTTGCTGTCAATACCTGACTGCCTCTCTGTTAAATTTGCCCTGTTACATTTTGGTTCAGTTTATTTCCATGTTGAATTAGAGTGGATTAAGTTAATTTTATTTTGTCAGTGTTACTGTTTTTTAAGACTTTTTTAATGCTTCAGACTGTCTGATTCAGTGAACTTTTTGTAGCGAAAAAGCCATGAAGCCAGTAGACAAGACAGATATTCTGTATACTGGAGGGGATACAGGACCAGTAGACAAGACAGATATTCTGTATACTGGAGGGGATACAGGACGTTTTTGAAGAGGTACAAAGCCCTCAGTGGGCTTAGAAACTTCACTGTATGATCCTTGTATTATCCTACTTGGCTTGCACGTCTTCGGGTGCATGTATATACCGCTACTGTGTCCTCGCCATCACCTAAATGTGACTCAGTCTGTTCAACTGTAATATGTTGTGAATTTCCTTGTACTGTACTTTTATTGTTGGTCTTCTTGCATCGATGATCCAACAGCAACATTTTTAAATTATTGTGAAAAGATTAACTGGCAGTGTACAGAGTTTACTCGAAGTTTTCTTAAGGGAAAACACGACAAAAAGGCACGAGGATACCAAATGGAAACACGTGCTGGTGCCTCTGAGTCTGTATGAGACCGTGATGAAGTAGAAATAAAGCCCTTCCGAGATGGCAGCGTGTCTCGGGCTCTCATTTCACACACCCTCCATCTCTTCCTAAGGACTCCGATGAAAAGTTTTCCGTGGCTACAGGAATGAGGGAGAGAGATCATGGAAAGAGACAACAGCTGCTGATCTATCTTGCGGGGAATGCACGCTTTGGGTACCTGATCATGTTGCAGTTTTACTGTTCTCTGTAAGAGAGTCCTAGGATGGAGAGACGGCTTTATTGTTGAAAAGCCAAAACTGTGGTGTGGGCAGGGATGTGAGGGAACTGGTTACCTACAAGTCCGAGTGTGCCCGGCCTCTCTCCCGGCTCTGCTCGTTAGGAGAGAGGGAGTGGCCAGTAACGCCAGGAGAGGCCTTTCCACCTCTGATCCTGAGATGTCGCCCGCCTCTCAGTGTTTGGTGGAGTAGAAGCCTACAAAGAAGTGATGCTACTGAAGAGCCCAAAAAGAATGATTTCAGGCTGAAGCTTCTGGCTTTAATATTTCATTGAACACTTCATTAACCCAACAGTTTTCTTCTTATCTAGATGAGCTAATGTAATAGGCTATCCTAGCATTACCACAGCTTCATCCTTAAACTGAAATATTTTCAAAAAATAAAAACCAATAGAGCAGCATTATTCATAATAGCCAAAAGGTGGAAACACTTCAGTTGTCCATTGACGGATGGATGGATCAACAAAATGTGGTATATGCATATAAAGGGATACTATTCAGTCCTAAAAAAAAGTAAATTCTGACATATTACAACATGGATGAACCTTGAGGACATTATTCTAAGTGAAATAAGCCGATCACAAAATGGCAATTATTGTATGGTTCCATGTATCTTGTTTATATATCAAGAGTAGTCATATTCAAAGAGAGAAAGTAAAACGGTGGTTACAAGGTTTGAGGAGGGAATGGGGAATGGTGTGTAATGGGTACGCAGTTTCAGTTTGGGGTGATGAAAAAGTCCTGGAAATGGGCAGTGGTGATGGTGCACAGTGAATATACTTGATGCCACTGAGTTGTACACTTAAAAATGGTTAAAATGATAAGGCATATAGATTTTACCACAACAAAAACTTTTTTTTTTTTTGAGACGGAGTCTCGCTCTGTCACCCAGGCTGGAGTGCAGTGCCATGATCTCAGCTCACTGCAAGCTCACACCATTCTCCTGCCTCAGCCTCCCGAGTAGCTGGGACTATAGGCACCCGCCACCATGCCTGGCTAATTTTTTGTATTTTTAGTAGAGACGGAGTTTCACCATGTCAGCTGGTTGGTCTTGATCTCCTGACCTCGTGATCCGCCCGCTTTGGCCTCCCAAAGTGCTGGGATTACAGGCGTGAGCCACCGCACCTGGCCTAAAAACTTTTTTTTGAGATGGAGTTTCGCTCTTGTTGCCCCTACTGGAGTGCAATGCGTGATCTCAGCTCACCACAACCTCCGCCTCCCGAGTTCAAGAGATTCTCCTGCCTCAGTCCCGAGTAGCTGGGATTATAGGCACCCGCCACCAAGCCCAGCTAATTTTGTATTTTTAGTAGAGAGGGGGTTTCTCCATGTTGGTCAGGCTGGTCTCAAACTCCCGACCTCAGAGGATCCGTCCGCCTTGGCCTCCCAAAGTGCTGGGATTACAGGCATGAGCCATTGTGCCTGTAAAAACTTCCAGTAAATGCAAAATATAAATATTTCACTTTACCACTCTAGATATACCTGCAAACAATCAGCAAATATTCTTTGCCTATTCTGTGCAGATTGCAAATGCCGGGAGGTATACTGGTAGTCCTTCAATTGGAAGCAACCAGCCACCAACAAGATGGGAAGTTGTGGCTCTCATGCCTGAGAGCCTCAAACCATGGTATCAGGACTTTGCTCGGTCTCCACACTCTGTGTGGCTTTCTTCTCAGACAAGCATCACAAAAATTGGCAACGATGGTCCCCAGCTGCTCCTATTAGTTTAGCAACTCCTAGAGAAAGGGGATCTCTTACCAGGAGCTGCAGTGAAAGCCCAGGACCAATGATTCTCATTTGGTAGGGCTTAAGTCTCATGTCTGGCTCTGATCCAATCGTGGTGACAGGAAGACCCAGCAAAGGAAAATCAGGGTGCAATTACAATAGAGGGTATCAGGAAGGCAGTAAAGGCTATCTATATACCACTGTGGGACACCCCAAAATTGCAAGGAAAAAGCTCTGACCACCAAAAAACTTGCCAGTTGGTTGGAAGAGGTAAAATTCCCAGGCACAAAAACAATAAAATGCAAAAATGGTGTGGTAGAAATTCTAAGTACAGTAGGGCTTGAGTTGGGCTTGGCAGTACGGGAAGCATTTCAATGTGCAGGAAGAGAAGCAAGTGGGAGATGGGAGGAGCAGAGGTGTGAGGGGCAGGAATAGACACAGGTCGCACTGGGCAGTGATGCAGGAACTAGGCTGGGAGCAGAACTTTCATCAAAAAAGCCACATCTGGCAGCACCAGTGCCTTGAAAGCCATCTGGGAACTTCTCCTAGCATTCATTTTCTAAAAGTTGGGTATATGTATTCTTAAGTCTAGGGTGGAAGCACTCCAACTGTTAAAGGCCAGGCAAGACAGTAGGATGAAATCATTTTCCACACCACTGTCCAGATGAATGCCAAGGCTGCTATGTGGGTCACACATGGCTGTGAAAGGGGAGCAGCTGCCTGAAGGGAATGGCTCCATGAGCTGCCATGAATGTGCCAGTTGCTTTTATGCCCTAAAGAAAGCAGCAAAAGATTCCTCAAACATAGCCACAGACCTCACACGCCAGGCGTGCCCTGCCCCCTGGGTAACAGCCAGCACCAGCAGTCCAGAGACATTTCTGGTCCAACTGCAGCCAAATTGGGCAATAGTGGCCACATTTCACCCTCTCTTTTTATCAGGAGGTAACATGTTAGCATTTTCAGTATTATGCATCTATGTTTTATATCCGTGTACATCATAATTCTATTTCTTAAACACATTTGCTTCAACCTTTTTTTCCTGTAGAATGGCTTGCAATTCTTATGTAATACGTGTTTCACCCTTTTTGTTCCTGTACAATGAATGTAAGGTTTACAAACTCCTTATTTTTTAAATTTAATTTAGTTTTAATTGTATATATTTAAGGTGTACATGTTTTGATACGCATATACAAAGTAAAATGACTAGGCAATTAACATATTAACATCTCACATAGTTATGGCAAGAGCACCTAAAATTTACTCTTTTAGCAAAAATCCCAAATACAATACAGTATTATTAGCTATAGTCCTTATGTTGTACGTTAGATCTCTGCATTTTATTAAGCATGACAGAGTTATGCTTATGTATTTTGTTTAAAAAGCAACTAATGGCCGGGCGCGGTGGCTCAAGCCTGTAATCCCAGCACTTTGGGAGGCTGAGACGGGCGGATCACGAGGTTAGGAGATCGAGACCATCCTGGCTATCACGGTGAAACCTCGTCTCTACTAAAAAATACAAAAAACTAGCCGGGCGAGGTGGCCGGCGCCTGTGGTCCCAGCTACTCAGGAGGCTGAGGCAGGAGAATGGTGTAAACCCGGGAGGCGGAGCTTGCAGTGAGCTGAGATTCGGCCACTGCACTCCAGCCTGGGCAACAGAGCGAGACTCCGTCTCAAAAATAAATAAATAAATAAAAAGCAACTAAGAAGTACAACTATCATTTTCTATTTTCCAGTTCACGGTTTTAAACTGAGGTAAAATACCCATAATATTTATCATTCTTGCCATTTCAAAGTGTATAATTCAGTGGGATTTAGTACATTCACAATGTTGTACAATCACTACCACTATCTACTTACAGAATATTGTCATCACCTGAAAGGAAACCCCATATGCATTAAGCAGTCAGTGCACCCAGCCCCTGGCACCCACTCATCTAATTCTGTCTCCATGGATTTGCCTATTTGGGATAGTTCATATAAGTGGAATCATGTACCACGCAGCCTTCTGTGTCTGGCTTCTTTCAGTTAGCATAAAGTTATCAGGGTTCATCTGATGCAGGATTTTTCTCAGCCACTTTGCCAACCAGGGACCTCCATGGCCAGAGATGCCCTGCTGCTGCCCAGGCCTCATTCAGCCTGGGCCTGCCACTGGAGGTGCCCTGCCCACTCAGCCCGCCTGTGTTATAGCTTATACCCATGTTTGGCAGTTCCTGAACTCTTGTCCCATGTCCAAGAAGAATAAAGATATACTGACAGTTTGAAGGGGAGGAGGGTGGATTAGAATTTTATTGAGTGATGGAATAGCTCTCAGCAGAGAGGGGACATGGGGGTGGTCCCCCACCTCCATGGTTAAGTGATTTCTCTCTCAGTGTAGCTGGGTCCGGGACTTTTATGGGCTCAGAATAGGGAATGTGTGCTGACTGGTTTGTGAGTTTGCAAAAAATGTCAAAACAAAGGCAGTGCTCAAAGGTGGGCATGACAGTGTAGAAAACCAATTAGGAAAGGGTAGGTATATGTAAAATAGGTGAAAGGTGGGGATCAATCAAAGGAAAGCATGCCAAATGGGAAGACAGGTTCTCAATCCGGTTCATGGATTTGACTTTTAGCTTGGCTTTCAGGCTTTAACTGTCTTTGATTTGGAGGTGGGATTTCACCAGGGACCTGCCCCATCTGCCTGGGCATTTGCCTGTCTCCTGCCACTATCACATCCATGTTGTAACATGTATCATTCTTTCCATAAGGCGGGATAATATTCCACTTTTATGTATCCATTCATTGGTGATGGTATGTGTCTATTTTTAAAACAAAACCTTTGATTACCTTATTTTATTTACTTATTTTTAGAGACAGTCTCACTTTGTCACCCAGGCTGGAGTCCAGTGGCACTATCACAGCTCTCAGGCTCAAGCGACACACTGCCACAACAAACTAACTTTAAAAAAAAATGTATTCTGTGGGCAGGGGTGGTAGGGGAGGAGGGTTGTTTTAGCAGGGGGAGGGTGTCTCACTATGTTGCCCAGGCTGGTCTCCTACCTTGGCCTCCCAAAGCAGTGGGATTACAGGTGTGACCCATTGCACCTGGCTGGTTACCTTAAACATCTTTAAGCATTCCCCCCAAAGGAGGTAATTCACAGTGAATCAACAATCAGTTTACATGATTAAGGCACTTTGGTGTCTTTAATCTTAAATCTTTCATCTTAGTTGTTTCAAGAGACCACCAGTAGATATTTTATACTTGTCTTGCTCTTCTCTGATTGCATTTGGTCCTTTCAGCATCATTCTTTGGATGCAGTGTGTATCAGAATCCAGTACAGCAGGAAATTAGGCTCTGAATCATAAACAAACTCGTCACTTGAGTGAATCTGATGACTGTAGGTCTTTAGTACACTCTGGTTCACTAAAATCAAGTGGCACTGAGAGTGACAAATCTGGATTTGAACCCTGGTTCACACACTTAAAGTAATGCAACCTCAGGCCATCTCTTTAATACTTGTTTTTGTTTTTGTTTTGTTTGATATAGAGTTTTGCCCTTGTTGCTTAGGCTGGAGTGTGATGGCGCAATCTCAGTTCACTGCAACCTCTGCCTCCGGGTTTAAGCAATGATTTTCCTGCCTCAGCCTCCCAAGCAGCTGGGATTATAGGCATGCACCACTATGCCCAGCTAATTTTTATATTTTTAGTAGAGACAGGGTTTCACCATATGGGCCAGGCTGGTCTTGAACTCCTGACCTCAGGTGATCCACTCGCCTCAGCCTCCCAAAGTGCTGGGATTACAGGCATGAGCCTGGGATTACATGCACCCAGCCAAGACTTATTTGAGAAGCAGCAACAGTAATACTTCCCAGGGCTATTGTAAGGATTAAGGTTTGTTGTTTACAAACCTGTGTGCAAGATACCATTCTAAGAATTGCGAACACCAGAGATATATACAGAAAAGACAAGCTCCCTGCCTTGTGGAGCTTAATTATGAGAAACACACAGCAAACAAGGCTAAGTGGGATAGAGAACTAAGAGGCTTCCTGGGTAGGTGCCGTTTGCTCTGAGGCCTATGAACAAGAATCTGTCTGCCAGGTAGAGGGAAGAGCTGGTGCAAAGTGGAGATGGGTTGGGGGGCATGAACTTGGTGTGTTCCAGGAAGTGGACAAAGGCCACTGTGGTCACAGCAAGGTGGGCAAGGGCACCAGAGAGGGGCAGGAGGAGGGGCCAGGGGGCTTAGAAGAGGCCTAGTGGTCCACAGTAAAGGGTTTAGATTTTGTTCTAGGCAAGGGGAAAAAAAAACCCATTGGAAGATAAAAAGCAAGGAGTTACATAATGTGATCTGCATTTTTAGATTACAGTGTTGAGGATTAGAAGTGGATGAGATTGGAAGGCTTCCAGACACAAGGCTGTGGTGTTGACCCAGGGAAGCACCAATGATGGCTCGAACAGGTTTTCTGCTGCTGTTATCGGCCTCACCACCACCAGGCCAGCCACATGCTGCTTGGCGGGAACCACGCTGTAGCAGGCCCCGCTGCCAGACTCCAGAATCTACCCCAGCTGTTCAGCCAGAAACTGAAGGAAGCCCTTGGTTATTCTGCTGCTGCCTCTCAGTCCAGGCCAGGCTTCCTGCAGATGGCCTTGGGCCAAGAAGAACCTTCTAAACCCCATTGTTTTCAGGGCACAGGATTACACAGCAAGGTTCACAGGCCTGTCTGCCTTGTTTCTTTTAAGGTGCGATCCCCTTCTCCAACTTTTAGGTTGGTGCTTCCAAACTACCGTGAGTCATTTATAATTTGGTAAAAATGAGTTCCTTCTCTTTAATTTTTTTTTCAGGAGGGGACAACTGAGGTCTCTGGGTGTGGGGCTGGTAGGGTGGGGCTGGTAGGCACAGCTCTCGGTGCTACTGCACAATCTAATCGGAGAGAACAGAAAAGGAACACAAAGAAAGACTGCTGCTTTTTCCTAGGCCCAGTTCTGTCTATTAAACTGAAAGGCCCCAGTTCTGTCTATTAGATTGAAAGGCCCCAGTTCTGTGTATTAGATTGAAAAAAACCCACCCCATTTCAAAGACGGGGGCTTCTCTAACTTCCCAGTGAGCTAATAAACTTCAGCAGGAGTCCGGGAATCCAAATAAAAGTTCATAATTCCCATGGTAATCCTAGAGTGAACTCATCAGTCATCAGTGGCCCCAGGTCTACAGGCCAATCCCAGCCCATGTGGTCCCCTATAAATATCATTTCAAATTGGTTAGAATAAGAACAAAGCACTGAGGACACAATGATAAAAGTACCTGAAAGTAGCTGTTGGAATGATAAATTCCAAATCTCGGGAGGGTGATGTAAGCAATTATCTATAAAACTGCTGCTTATATTTCTTGAGTCATTTCATTTAAGGGAATTTACCCCAAATAACCCCAATGAAATCAAACTAATTTATACAATATATTTGTAGCAGTACAATACCGTAAAATTTGGAAACAGGCTAATCAAGTTATGGTCCATCAACAGGTTTCACTACTGTGCTTGTTCACCTAATAAACACTCCTAATGGCCAAGTACTGAGCTAGCCTGGTGAGGAAACAAAGCTAACCATGACCTACCTGCTCCCCAGGGGCTCCTGACCTAGTTGAGGGAGTCCAATTACCTGGGCTCCAATCCTGTTCCAGTGCTTTCTCACCCAATGGCCTTGTGGAAAGTACCTACTCCTGAGCCTGAATTATCTCATATGCAAAACGGAAGTAATAACAGTAATCACTGTTAGGCAGGTTATGAGGACTAAACAAGATAATACTGGTTAAGCACTTAGAATAGTACCTGGTACTAAATTTTGTTAAATGAAGTAATGGTATAAATGGCAAATTATAACACAATATAAGTGCTATAATAGTATATGTAAGGATACAGTGAGCACCTAAAGGGCTTCATTCTGTCTTGGAGGATGGTCTAGGAAGACCTCACACTGACCTGTTTGGTAAGAGTCCTTTTTGAACGCATAAGATTTCTGCAGGTAGAAATGGGGAGGGAACAGAAAGAGTGAGAGAAAATTTCAAATGTACTACGTAGGTTATGCATTTTACTCCTTTGGGGGTTTTCAAGATAAATACAAAACCAGAGTGGGGAAAAGGAGCTCAGCCCTCCTGATACCCAGGACCCTGCCATCCATCCTCACATAGAAATCCCTTAGTAACAGCTGGCGGCATGCAGTGCATGCCCTAGCAGAACACCAGTTCACTCCTTTCTAGGCACACCACCTTCTATGGCATTTTGTAGGAAGAGTCACCTTTCATCCTAGTCCCATAAAAAAACTCTCCCTCCTTGCTTCCCATCAGTTCATGTCAACTTCCCTCAGCATGTCCTACTGACATCGGCAGCAATATCCATACTGTCTTGTGGGTTTGTGGCTGTTTACTTGCAAGATACACTCTAGACAGGTGCCAAAGTTCTCAGGGTAGTGCTAACAAAAAGGAGATATATATACATAAATTTTGTTGTGTTACTCATTAGAGCGGCTCAAAATATTCTATTTGCTCTCTCTGAAGACATAATAAAATCACACTTTTCCACTGCCCTTTGAAGTGAGGTACAGTTCTTTGGTCAATAAAATGTGAACAGTAGCCACTGTCACTTCCTGCAGGAAGTTTTTAGAGCCAATGCCCACTTACCATGTTCCTTTTTCTGCTTCAGCAATTGTAGAAGCATCACATGAGGGGATCCCTCAGTGACTGGGATACGTGGACCCACTTTATGAAGCATGAGTGAAAAATGAGCTCTTACTGCGTTACACCACTGAGATTTGGGGAACTGTTCATTAATGCGGCATAACTTGGCCAATCCTGACTAACTGTCTAAAAAAATGGAAATACATATGTAAGTAACATCAGGGAAAGAAATCAAAGCAGAAGATAGAATTTCCACAGCATATAAAAATGCCACTTCAGATTAACAGAGGTAAAAGAATTTAAAGCTCTCCAAAGTTTTTTTCTCCCTTACTCAATTCTCTGACTTAATAATAAAAGAAACTTTCAGTTCCTTTGGCTAAGAAGGTAGATGAAAGTAGAATTGAGCTCACTAGTGAACTAACTACATGTATGAGGCACAAGAGACTGGGCTAAATATTCCCAGGATGCTGCTCCTACCCTTATTCCTTTTTCCTCCAAACACTTGTTGGAGAAGTACAGGTTGCCTTCCTCCCTTGAGCCAGAACACAGAGACAAAGGTGAACAGCAATTTTCCTAGGGAATTACAAATGCAGGTTGGAATGGACCTTAAGAACATCCTTACCAAATCTTCATTTTATACATACTTTCAATAACTGCCCACATTCTCTAGCTGCTTACTAGTGCCAGGTGCTTTCCCTATAATGTGGCACAGCAGTCTACCTGGCTGCATCTTAGAATCATCTGGAGTGACTTAAGGCTCCATCCCAGACCAAGCAAATCAGAATCTCTTGGCTGTGGCTTTTGGTAATATTTTAAATGTTTTCCCTGGTGACTCTAATGAGCAGCTAGGATCAACAGTAGAGGAGAATTTCTTAAGCAAGTGGTTCCCAAACTATAATGCACGCTGGATCACCAGGGGAGCTTCAAAAACCCCTGATGCCAGGCCAGGCACAGTGGCTCATGCCTGTAATCCTAGTACTTTGGGAGGATCCCTTGAGGCCAGGAGTTTGAGACCAGCCTGGTCAATATAGTGAGACTCCATCTCTACAAAAAATAAAACAATTAGCCAGGTGTGGTGATGCATAGCTATAGTCCTAACTACTCCAGAGGCTGAGGCGGGAGGATCACTTGAGCCCAGGAGTTTGAGGCTGCAGTAAGCAATGATCACACTATCATGCTACCAGCCTAGGTGACAGACCAAGACCTTGTCAAAAAAAAAAAAAAAAAAAACCACAAAAATAAATAAATAAGTGCCTGGCCCCACCCCAGACCTCCTGATGTAAGTGGTCTGGGGTGAGATCTGGGCATCAGAACTTTTTAAAGCTCCCCAGGTAATTCTACTTTGCAGCAACATTTGGGAGCCATGGTGGCAAGCAGATTTAAGAGTTTGAGGTCTGGTCAGACAAACATGGGTGCAAATTCTCCCTACCATACTGTGTGATCTTGGGCATGTTCCTTGCCCTCTCTGGAGTTCAGTTTTCTCATGTTGTCAAGTGGGAGAATGACAGTACCTTTCTAAGGTGGCTCTGAGGGACTAATGAGGCTGTGAGTCAGTGCAAGGCCTGTCACATGAGAACTGCTCAACAAGTGCAAGTTACTATTGTCTCATTGAATTCTCCCAGTCAACTGCCAATCAAGGTGACTGCCCTATTTTATAGCTACAGGAACTGAGAATCAGAAAGGTATTTGGCTGTCTCAAGATTACGCAGTAATAACTGGCAAAGCAGGCTTTCACACCAATGCTATACTGACCAGGTACTTGCAAACTGACCCAAACCCACTGCACTAACCACCCCTCTGGGAAAGCAAACGGAGCCAGGCTGCGCATTGTTGAACCAGCCTCACTGAAGGACACATGTAGGCTGTCATGGTGGACCTGGGCCCATCTCAGCTCACCTGCTTCTGCTCTGGAGCTCAGTAGACTAAATCATGTCTTGAATTTCATTGACTTAATTTCATCTCTTTTCAAGGTTGCAAAATAGCCCCAAATGACCTATTTGACCAGAATCCTTTCCTCAGTGTATTCTAGAAAAGCAATAGCTACTGATGACTGTTTCTTTTATTAATGTGGTACCATTTCTAAAGGGATCATGGCCTGTTAAATCCTCACATAACTCATGACACAGAAGGATGAACTCAGACACTACTGACACATCATTATATTTGCTGAATGGCTTATGGAGAAGATAGGGAATTTGCCTAAAGCACTTCTACACCCTGAAGTATATATAATACTTTGACCCAATGTGTGGAAAAAAGTATACAACCACAGTACTAGATGGGGTACCCAGCACCCTTAGGACCACAGGTTTACTTTGTTTACTTAAAATGTGTGTTCATCACTAACAAGATGTCACCAGTGCATCGCCCCAGGTGCCCCACCAAGGCCCCACCCTGTGTGAGGGCTGAAACCTTAGGGCAAGGAAGATAAGTATTCAGCTCATCTTCTCTCATCTCCATCATCCTCTTACTCCTATAGCTGGACATGAACAATTGACTTTTCCCCGCTACGTAGAGTGACACTACCATTTCTAGAAATTCCCTCGTCCTCATTCAATTAGAATGAAACCCCTAAGCTGCCCCTACCTAGGAACTCTGGAACAGCCACAACTGAGCTACGGCAAAATTTCCCCTGCAGGGGCGAGGAGCTACAGGGTTGCAGGACTAACTGCCTGTGTTGGTAATTTTGATGCCCCCAAGAATGTAGAAGGGATTTCTGCACATGGAAAGTCACCATTCTCTTGGCCATAGAAGAGACCTACCAGTCACTTCTTGCCTTGTTGGCTCCACCTTGAATGTGAACAAGGTCACCCCTAGACCATATTGGCTGCAAACACTCCAAATAACAAAGCAAAAGCATCATCCCCCTGAGAACGCTCTGTCCCTAAAAGTCAAATCTAAACTGAATTGAATTATCAGAGCCATGACAGATCTCATCTAAATTTACCCTGCCCCACTTAGGGGAGGAGCCAGAACCAAGCCGATGTTTTAAAAACAAAATTTGGGACACTGTATTCAAGGCACAAATGCCCCATAAAGCAGCCTCAAAACCAATAGTTTCAAGGTTCAATCCAATGATTAACTTGCCGTCTGTGAGATCAGACAGGCAGAAAAGTGCATCCGTGGCAGTCAAAGCAAGGGCTGCAATTAACACCTAAGCATGACAGCAGCACCCAGGGGGCTGCAGGCAGGGCAGTGACGCAAGTGGCCCAGTGAGGTGCAGGAGCCCGCCTTGTTGCCTAGCAATGTCATGCAGACGTCACTTAGAAGCATCAGTAGCCACAACCGGTTAACACATTACTCTGGCATTTCAACAAAGCATAAAATGAGCTTTAAATCACTGCACCAGGTGGCAGATAAAATGCAGCGGATGGGGCATGTGCGTCAGAGGCCAGAACACCTACCTCTGCCTCTGCATTTAACATGACAAGATCTCCTTCCCCAGGGCGGAAGCGCACCTTGTGTGCGTCCAGACAGGTGGTGCAGCCCAGCAGGCAGCTGCGCACTTGCCAGGGAAGGCTGGTTTCCGCTTCCGGCTTCCGCAGGCTGATGCCGCTCTGCCGCGTGCAGTGACAGGAAAGCTAAGGCAACTTACTGGCCTGGCTGGAACCATGAATTAACAAATTATGGCTTCATGGGCACACTGGCTTGTAAACACCATGGAAACAGGAGCAGCCTCTTCCTTGTGACCTCACAGTGCTCTCCATAAGTTTAGGAGACCTTCAATAAATGCTTGTTGGATCCAATACTCTCATTCCTAATTTTGGGGGAGTCAGTACGTTACAATTTAAGGAATATGTAAAAAAGGACATCCTGTCATTTGAGACATGGATGAACCTGGTGCATTATTTTAAGTGAAATAAACCAGGCCCAGAAAGACAAATGCTACATGATCTCACTTATATGTGGAATCTAAAAAAGTTGAACTCATAGAAGCAGAGAATAGAATAGAGGTTACCAGGGGCTGCAGAGGTGGTGGTGGGTTGAGGAGATGTTGATCAAACTATAACATCAGGAGGAATTAGGAGGAATATGTTAAGGACATCTACTATACAACATGGTGACTGTGGTTAGGAACAACGTACTGTATAATTGAAAATTGCTAAGATAATAGTTTTAAATGTTCTTATCACACCAAAAAAGATAAGTACGTGAGGTAAATGACAAGTTATTTAGGTTGATTTAGTCATTCCACAATATATACATATATCAAAATATCACCGGATGCGGTGGCTCACGCCTGTAATCCTAGCACTTTGGGAGGCTGACGCGGGCAGATCACTTAAGCTCAGGAGTTCAAGACCAACCTGGGCAACATGGTGAAGCTCTATCTCTAAAAAAAAAAAAAGTAAATAAATACAGAAAATTAGCCTGGCATGGTGTTGTATACCTGTAGTCTCAGCTACTTGGGAGGCTGAGGTGGGAGGATCACTTGAGCCTGGGAGGCAGGGGTTGTAGTGAACTGAGATGGCACCACTGCACTCCAGCCTGGGTAGCAGAGCCAGACCCTGTCAAAAAAAACAAAACAGAATAAAACAAAAAAAAAAAACCCATCATGCTGTACAACATAAATATATGTAATTTTTACTTGTCAATTTAAAAAATATAAAATAGGTTGGGCATAGTGGCTCATGCTTATAATCCCAGCACTTCAGGAGGCTGAGGCAGGAGAATTGCTTGAGCCCCAGTTGAAGACCAGCCTGGGCAACATAGCAAGAACCCATCTCTACAAAAAACATTTTAAAAATGAGCCAGGTGTGGTGTTGTGTGCCTGTAGTCCCAGCTACTCAGGAGGCTAAGGCAGGAGGATCGCTTGAGCCAAGGAGTTTGAGGCTGCAGTGAGCTATGATCACACCACTGCACTCCAGCCTGGGTGACAGAGAGACCCTGTCTCTAAAGAACAATTAAAGAAAGAACAATTAAAACATAAAAATAAAAAATTATAAAATGTCAAGAATATAGCCTAAGCCATATAACCTGAAAGACTCATTGCCTAGCATAAACACACACATGATAATAAGCACATTGTAATGCTAATAACTACAGTGCATATGCTAATTGACGGTTTCACAAAGTGCTTTTACACACATCATTCCTTGACTGTTCAGGACTTGGGGACCTGAATGAAGTACTTTTCACACTCAGTCACTTTCTCAACCCTGTCTACAACTCTCCCTTGCTCAGGCCTTCTCCCTGTCACTAAGGTGCTTGCGAAGCTACTAACTGCTCTCCCTGGGAGGCTCTGACAGGGCCCCACTCCCCTCAGATTCCCCTTGAGGGGCTTCCAGAAAACATCAAAACAGGTCCTGAGCTATTCCAGACTAAAGGGAAAGGGGAGACAGGAAAAGGAGGTGTCAGAAACCTCACCTCTCCCCTCTACCGCCAGTAAACCGCCTCCACTTAGTCCCCAGAATTATTGGCTGGGCCAAATATGTCTAAGTCTTTTAATCAATAATAAACATGATAACAATTATTTATTAAGCACTTGACCATGTGCCACGGATTATCTCATATAATACAAAAATCCTAAGCATCTTTTTTTTTCCCCCTAAGCATCTTGTAGATGAGGAAATGGAGACTTAGAGAGGTGAGGTCATTTATAGGGAGTAAGAGTGGAACCAGCAGTTCAGATCCTAGACCGTCAGACCCAAAACCCATGCTTGTAGTCAAGCCAGCTCATGCTCCTTCCGTGCGACTCGGCCTCTCTTCCCTGATTCCATACAGAAATCTCCCAGCAGCACTTCTGCATAGCTCCAGAAATACATCATTACTACTATTGTTCCCTACCCATGCCCCACTTGGGGGCCATCAGTGAAAGGTGGCAGAGAGGTTTCATGTCCACGTATTCATTCACTCAGCAACATTTCAGGAGTACCCACCTTTACTGGCCACTCTTCTACACTCTGGGCACAAAGTCAAAGAAAACCTAGTTCCTGTACTCAAAAGGAGACACATATCCAAGCAAATACATTCAGAAGAGCATGTTAGACAAGGCAGGGAGACACCCGAGAGGCTTGGGGAAAGGTGTGGCCACTCTACTGGTAGCTCAGTAATGATATCAGAGACTAGATGAGACATTCAAATCCTGTCATCATCTTCAAGTAAGACCAATTAAACCCCATGGGTGGTGTGTCAAGGGTTCATACCTAGAGACCTTATAAACAGACACCTCCCTTAGTCCTGAGAGACAAATCCTGTCCCAGTCCCTGCACAGTGGCCCCTTGTCTGCAATCATTTGGCAAGTATTTCAGCTCTACCTTGTGCTTGGTGCTCTGCAAGGGGCTGGACGTATGGCAGGAACCAGAGGAGACCAGGTTTCTAGCTTCATGAAGCTAATGGCTTTGTCACCAGACCTGTCACACACCAAAAATCTGCCCAGGCATTTGTTAAAGCAATGACTCCTAACAGGAATTTTTTGTGGTGCAATTTGAAAAGCGGGCGCATGCACGGTTGCAAACAAACTAGTTTAAGTCAGAGCCCTTGCACCAGATGCTGTGGGTGACATAAGGACAGAGGCAGGGCCAGTATCTGCAGTGGCCCAGGGCCAAGAGCCGTAACACGTTGATGTTTGCCAAGCAGTGTGCTTCTGTAAGGTGACATTTTATTAAAAATAGGTGATCTGTGTGAATGAGCCCATTTCTCAAAACCTTCCAAGAAATACAATAGGCACATATTTCATTCCCATCCTCATCGCTACCCTCCAATATCCATTCTTCTATTAATTGTGCAGGTAAAGCTATCATGAAGAGCTTACAATAAGTGTATAATAAATGAGCAGGCTTGGAGTAGGGTATGCATAAAATCCCAACTGTATTTGTTTTTTTGTTTTTTGTTTTTTATTTTTATTTTTTTGAGACAGAGTCTCGCTCTGTCGCCCAGGCTGGAGTGCAGTGGCGCGATCTCGGCTCACTGCAAGCTCCACCTCCCGGGTTCACGCCATTCTCCTGCCTCAGCCTCCTGAGTAGCTGGGACTACAGGCACCCGCCACCATGCCCAGCTAATTTTTTGTATTTTTAGTAGAGACGGGGTTTCACCGTGGTCTCAATCTCCTGACCTTGTGATCCGCCCGCCTCAGCCTTCCAAAGTGCTGGGATTACCGGCATGAGCCACCGTGCCCGGCCCCCAACTGTATTTGAAACCACTGTTGGACTCTGATAACTCTAGTGCCTATCCTGCCAGCCAAGCCAGATGATAGAGATGTTCAATGTCTCCGCCTCAATTCTCAGTTTCACTCTTATTATTACTATTTCTTCCTGTTTGTTCAGCCACCTTTCTGTCCAACCCCAACCTCACCATCCATCCATCCATCCATCCATCCATCCATCCATCTATCTTCCATTCACATCATTCTCTCGTTCATTCCAGGGCACTGCTTATTAAGAGATCCCCAGTGCATCCTCCCAACTCAGAATAAGAGATGATTCTGCAGAGAAAGAAAAAATTGGTGTCCTCCTGGGCTGTAGCTGCTGTGATGAGAGAAACTGGGCTTCCCTTTGAAATACGATCTGCAAAGGGACCCTCCATTGCATAGACACAAAGACACAAACAATTTCTGTGTAGCCCATGGAATGAGAGGTCACCATGTAACACTGAATCACTTCATGATGTATATTGCATGGGCTATGGAGGGTGGAAAGAAGTATGGATAAAGAAGGAAATTATACCATGATAGAATTTGGAAGAAGCAGCACTGAGGTCTCAAGGAGGCTGAAATACAAACAAAATGGAGAAATACAAACAAAATGTATTTGTTTGTTGAAATACAAACAAAACAGTTCAACAGGAGATTGTGGCTGTAGACATTAGGATTGAAAATGGCTAGCAGGACAGAAAACTCAAAAGAAGAGTGCCTTAAACAAGATTGAGGCTTATTTCTTTCTCATAGAAACGTAGGCAACACAGGGCTGTTACAGAGTGCTATGATCATAAGGGAACCCAGGCTCCTTCTACATTGTAGCTCCATCACCCTCAACATGATAGCTTCCAACTCATGGTCCAAAATGGCTGCTCAAGACCCAGGCATCGGTCGGGAGCAAGATGGCCGAATAGGAACAGCTCCAGCCTCCAGCTCCCAGCACCAGCAACACAGAAGATGGGTGATTTCTGCATTTTCAACTGAGGTACCGGGTTCATCTCACTGGGGAGTGCCGGACAATCGGTGCTGGTCAACTAGTGCAGCCCAACCAGCAAGAGCTGAAGCAGGGCAAGGCATCACCTCACCTGGGAAGCACAAGGGGGAAGGGAATCCCTTTTCCAAGCCAAGGGAAACTGAGACACACAACACCTGGAAAATCGGGTAACTCCCACCCTAATACTGCCTTTTACCAAGGGTCTTAGCAAACAGCACACCAGGAGATTATATCCCACACCTGGCCTGGAGGGTCCCACGCCCCTGGAGCCTCCCTCATTGCTAGCACAGCAGTCTGAGATCTAACTGCAAGGCAGCAGCGAGGCTGGGGAAGGGGCGCCCGCCATTGCTGAGGCTGAAGTAGGTAAACAAAGCCTCCAGGAAGCTCGAACTGGGTGGAGTCCACCGCAGCTCAAGGAGGCCTGCCTGTCTCTGTAGGCTCCACCTCTGGGTGGAGTCTGACAGCTGTCTGACAGCTTTGAAGAGAGCAGTGGATCTCCCAGCATGGAGGCTGAGATCTGAGAATGGACAGACTGCCTGCTCAAGTGGGTCCCTGACCGCTGAGTAGCCTAACTGGGAGACATGCCCCACTAGGTGCAGACCGACACCTCACACCTCACACGGCTGGGTACACCCCTGAGACGAAGCTTCCAGAGCAAGAATCAGACAGCAGCACTTGCTGTTCAGTAATATTCTATCTTCTGCAGCCTCTGCTGCTGATATCCAGGCAAACAGGTCTGGAGTAGACCTCAAGCAATCTCCAACAGACCTACAGCTGAGGGTCCTGACTGTTAGAAGGAAAACTAACAAACAGAAAAGACACCCACACCAAAACCCCATCAGTACGTCATCAGCATCAAAGACCAAAGGCAGATAAAACCACAAAGATGGGGAAAAAGCAGGGCAGAAAAGCTGGAAATTCAAAAAATCAGAGCACATCTCCCCCTCCAAAGGAACACAGCTCATCGCCAGCAATGGATCAAAGCTGGACGGAGAATGACTTTGACAAGTTGAGAGGAGAAGGCGTCACTTGATCAAACTTCTCAGAGCTAAAGGAG
>NW_012101329.1:129490-135793 GCF_000951045.1 Mandrillus leucophaeus | reverse complement strand
CATGGATGCAGCTGGAAACCATCATTCTTAGCAAACTATCACAAGAACAGAAAACCAAACACCGCATGTTCTCACTCATAGGTGGGAACTAATCAGTGAGATCACTTGGACTCTGGAAGGGGAACATCATACACCAGGGCCTATTATGGGGAGGGGGGAGTGGGGAGGGATGCCATTGGGAGTTATACCTGATGTAAATGACGAGTTGATGGGTGCGTCACACCAACATGGCACAAGTATACATATGTAACAAACCTGCACATTGTGCACAGGTACCTTAGAACTTAAAGTATAATAAAAATAAATAAATAAATAAAAATAAAATCCACAGGAAGAAAAAAAAAAGACCCAGTCATCACATCCTTATTGCACCTCACAAGAAGAAAGACGTAAAGAACAGATTGCCCCTTTTCTATGGAGACAGTTCTCAGAAGTTGCATACACCACTTTTGCTCACATCCCACTGAGCTAGAATTTAGTCAGATCACCACAGCCATCTAGTAGGGAGGCTGGAAAATACAGGCTTTATTCTGAACAACTTTGTACCCTTCAATGGCAAATGAAGGCTTTCTAGCAGTCTCTGCAAAAGGCCTGTGTAAACACTCAAGTTTAAGATCTCAGAGATGGAGCACTTCCAGGTAAAGACACAATGACGAATATGACCCCAGGAACAGGTGGTTGAAAGGCAGTCAAAGTGAAGGTCATTGACATATGAAAGTCAAGGGACAGTGAGGCTTACTTATGGAATGGATCATTAACAATGCAGAAGATGAAGCCACATAGGTTAACTGAAGAGTTAGGGTGAAGAGGAAGATTCGGAGGCCACTGATGATATTGTAGTTATATGGTAGACCTTGCAGCCGCATGAACCACTGACTTAAGTTTATTCTATAATTATTTCAACTTAAAGAATCAGGAACATTCTCTGATATTTTTGCCTTTGATTTCCCATAGTACTGGAGACACTGAACACGCTTAATAAATACAAGTTGTGCAAAGGAGTCACAAACCCTCACTAGACCCCAGAAGATAACCAAATATATTCTATCCCCCAAAAGCTCTTGCTGACTCAGGCATCAGGAAAATGACAAATATTCTTTCTGTTGTGCTGCAGCATTTTGGTAAACTGCCCAGTTTAACAAGCAGCATATTTGAAATATACTACCTGTTCTTTGAAGATTGAAAATACTGTAGGGAAAAAGATATATAAAACAAGAAAAAATAAGGAAGTTATATGTGTGCTGTGTTACTATATAGGAGACTGAGAATAGACTTAAGAGAGTGCAGCATCTGTTTCCAAAACAGCCAGACAGAAGGGAATTCTCTTCCTATTCTCATTACTAAATACTCAGAAGAATCACTGATTTGGGGAGTAAGGGACAGAGCAACTTCTTTCTCCTTCCTGTGAAGATGAAAAGCCAACCTGCTGGCTTCCATATGAACTGTGCACTTAAAAGGCAACCATCTAAGCAGCTTGGAGGGACCGAGAGTCCTGTGTCTGACTGCTGCCCTCACCGGCAGCAGGGATGCTGAGCCACAAGCCACGTCTTGGCTGGTGCACAAGGGAGAGGCTCATTCGGTCTGCCTTCTCTTCTTCCCTCCAAAAGCTGGCTCCAAGGAACTTTTATCTACTCAGTGTTACAAAGAGGAAGACAAATGGGTGAAGTTCCGCCAGCTGAGACAGGGTCAGAATCCTGCAAGGACCTCATGCCAATCTAAACACAGATTCAAAAGCAAGTGAGATCCAAGTCTAATGAGACTATGCAGAGACTGCAAGGTTCATGCAGTACAGGAGATAACCACCTTAGCACTTTTCTTTCTTGAAACCCTTGATTAGAAATCCACTGCCCCCTCCTTTTTATTTATTTTGTTTTTTTGGTAAGAACTGTGAGTGTACCTATCTAGCTAATATCCATAGCAAGACAGAAAAAATGTTTAAGTTATCCTAAGCTTACATTCCAAAGCAAATGTTCTTTTCAAAAACCAAATATAGATAACAGAATAATTAACAATACCTATGTATCCACCATCAGAATGAATAGTTAAAATCTATTAACATTTATATATTATAAAAATTATAATTGGCTCGCATTACTTTTGGTATTTATGTCCCACAGAGTTACCACAAACACTGAATTCTCAAATACCAAACCATTGCTCCTAGAGGAAATATAAGATTAGCTTCCTGTGAGCCTCTGGCATATGTATCCATGAACAGAATGTGGTATGGTTGTGTAGGGTTTATAAAATGTTTTACATAAACATATCATACCGTTTCAATATTCTGCAACTTGCTTCCTCCACTTAACTGTATGTTTCCAAAATCTATTTATATTGAAACATATAGATTTAATTAATTGATTGAAACTTCAGGACAGTAATTCCAAGACTCAGCAATTAGATGATATCAATCACCAAGAATTTCAAGCACTTCCAGTGAAAACGTATTCTTCATCCTATACCTAAAAAGTTGTCTTAAACAAATGTGGTCACAATATTCTTTTGTTAAATCATATATGATGTAGAATATAATCAGAACCCCTCAGTACATCAGTGTCATCTTCAATCAGGACCACTTCTCTGATGTCATCTCCCATCACTCAACCCCATGCAATTTATGCTGTGATATACATGCTTTTCATGTCTTTGGCCCTTTCAAATACTATTAGCTCTGCCAGGTAAGTTATTTCTTTCCTTCTTTGTCTGGCAAACTCCTAGACAACCTTCCAAACTCAATGCAAATGCCATCTCCAGAGGAAGATTTACTTCAAAGCCAATGAAATTTAAGCTTCAGGCCTCTCAATTCCACAGGTCTCTACAAAGACCACGGGAGAGATTTAGCAAGGTATCCATGTGGACATTTGTATTTTTGTAAAATCATAGGATTAAGGTTTTTTTTTGTTAAAGGGCCATCCAAATGATATAATCTTAAACTAAATAACAAACAGAGCTGGAGACTCTCTAAAGAAAATTATATTTATCTGGGAATAGCATTGCAATGAGAATGTGAATGTCATAATAAACTATGTGCATATTCGAGAAGGGTGGAGCAAGGGGAAGTTTTTATTATTTATTTATTTATTTTGAGATGGAGTCTCACTCTGTCGCCCAGGTTGGAGTGCAGTGGTGCAATCTTGGCTCACTGCAACCTCCACCTCCCAGGTTCAAGCAATTCTAGTGCCTCAGTCTCCCGAGTAGCTGAGATTACAGATGCATGCCATCACACCCGGCTAATTTTTGTATTTTTAGCAGAGGCGGGGTTTCACCATGTTGGCCAGACTGGTCTCAAACTCCTGACCTCAAGTGATCCACTTGCCTCAGCCTCCCAAAGTGCTGGGATTACAAGCATGAGCCACCACGCCCAACCAAAGGGGAAGTTTTTAAAGGCAAAATGAGAAGAAATACATCAAGTATTTTGAATCAAGTATGCTTGCCTACAAGGTTCAATAACAAGGGTGGCATCAGTCCAAGCTGAGACAGGCAGTTGCTGGATAGACGTCCATGCAGAAGTATTTTCTGTGTAAGGTTACTATGGCTTTTGTGCAAGGCTGCAGTTTTTGCCATCTTTTGTAACTGTTCTTGTTATGAGGCACACATGCGTGAGAACCCTCCCTTCATGGCCTTCTCTGCCCCCATTTGTCAGGATTTTAACTCAAGTGACTCCATTTTGATTCTGACAACCTTCAAAAGCTTCAGACCCCTCTAAACCTGGATCTGCCCTGATCATCACTTTTGTGAAGCTTTCCATGACCTCCTGAAAGGGAAGTCCTCTGAGGTTCCAGAGCACTTTATGTCTAATACTTAATATGTTTTAGTATAACTTATCAGCCCACATAATTGGACAACATATCAGAGAATTTTTGTACATATGTCTGTCTCAATAGTAGGTATTCAACAAAAACTTGTTAAACGTGTATTACTGATGAAAATACAAACAGAGATTCGTGAGCTTATTTACTGTCTGTTCCATTTTCAGACCCTGCCACCATCCATCTTCAGAAGGAGCCTTCCAACTGCATGCTCACTGCACACCAGCAGACAGGGAGGGGCCAGAGGAAGCCAGACGGCAGCAAGAGGGGAAAGAAGTTTTCAGGAGGGTGGTGAGAAAGAATGTGAAGTCAAATCACAAAAGGAATGGGAGTCAAACAGAAACGAGGCTGAGAGTTCAAACAGGGAAGGAGACAGTAACACAGACCCATCATCTGGGAAGAGTTCTTGTTTGAGGTGGTGGAGTAGTTTCATTTAAAAACAAAGGGAAAAGTTCAAAGTACATAAAAAGGAGATATGACGAAAATAGGTATTTAGTTACAATTGGTCAGATTAAACTAGAGAAACTAGCTAATCCTGCACCGTAGCACTCGCTGTTTCTTCCACTGGACAGCCCTCCCCTGTCAGCTCTCACACACCCTTCAAGAACCAGCTTCACTGTGACTTATCTGAAGCCATTCCTAGGCTTTCCTGCCTGAATGCTCCAGATTTCATTTCTCCCTCAGCTCTGCAACCAAAACTATAAACATAACTATAAGTGTGTTTTTTACTTATTTTAAACATCTAAGTACTAAACCATGTGTAAATAAACTATTCTTTATATTTTCATTTGATAGTCTTAACTTTCCCACAATTAACTACTAAATAGAAAATTTTAGTGTTTTTTATTTCAAGTCATCCTTTTATCCCATGTACCCAAGATAGTTATGTTCTAGCAAAATATGACATTGTTCTCCTGGTGAGAGACAAGAAGGCAGGCAAAAGCAAAAGGCAGAACCAAAACACATTTGAAAGCACTTCCCATGGGAAGAATGTCACATTTGAAAACAGATTCCTCCGTTGTTTCCTTGGTTTAAGCGGAAGTTACTTGTTTTGTAAAATTACAGTTGAAACCATTGTTGCAGAGCAAGAGATTCTCTGTTCTCCTGTGGCAGTTATTACTGCGTCCGAGGCAGGCTCAAATAGAATCTGAGATCATTCAAAATTTAAACAGTGAATGCAGCAATCAAAATGTCACCGGGGTAGGGGAATGAATGAATAATTCAGCTCACTAAAAGTTAACATTTAGAAAAGACCAGACTTGCAAATTCCAGGAGGTAATGAGAGCCTGGAATAAGATGGTCCCTACCCTCTGCCACCTGCTTCAATTAAAAACAAACAAAATGACCATGAAATCTGTATGTTGACCTCCTAGACACCCTGCTTTTTAGGGGTGCATTCACATCTGAGGAACAGCAGCCAGAGAGTGATCCAAACACCCTGATGGGGCATTCAGGAACATTATTTGATTTCAGTTCATCCAACACTTCCTGAGCTTCTACCAAGCCAGCTACTGAACTGGGTGCAGGGAATGCAGAGATGTATAAAACCATCACCGCCTTTGAGGAGCTCATGGTCTAGAAGAGTGGATGACAAAGACTCAGGGATCCTGCATCATGGGAGGGTATAATAAAGCTATGACAAGGACAACAGGATCCCTGAAAGGCCCACTTGCATAGGCTTGTGTTTGTGGTGGGGAGTTGTCTGGTATAAAATCTAGATGGCTGGTGACTGTCAGGGAGCTCCAGCAGCAAACTTGGGGTTCAGGACCAGGCCCTCATGAGGACAGCTTTGCTCTTTCATCCCACTGTGACTATAGGTGTGGTGTTTTCTCTGCCTAGGATGTCCTCACCTCCTTTGCCCACCTGGAAACCTCTATTTCTCTGCAAGACATTCACATGAGCTTTACTTTCCAGATGAAAGCGCTCTTGGCTGTCCCAGACAGCCTCGGGTGCCCAATTGTCGTAAACAAAGACAGTGACCACATCCTGCGGTGACAGCTCCTCGTCTGATCCAGTAGATGGTCTGCGAACAGAGAAGGCCACGTTTCATCTGTCTGCATGTGCAGAGCCTGACAAGCAAGGCACTCAGTAAATGTTTGTTAAAATGAATGAGGCCGAGTTCCACTTCGCTTAGGAGGATGTGGCTTCCATTCTAACAACAAGAAAAAGCCTGACATTCTAAAACATCGTAACTTTTCTTGAGCCCATCTGAGGAGGTGAGGCTACGAGACAATGAAGTGAACACAATTCCAAAGACTGACAAGTGCCTCCGACCAAAGAGGACACACCTTTGTCAGAGATGGAGGAGGACGTGGCTGCCCGAAACAGCAGGTTGGAAGGAAACAGCTAAAATGGTAATAAATTCTTAAGTGTGGCCTAAGCGCAACAACGTTAGTCCCAGACACAAGGAGCGGGCGTTCGTACTCACACCAGACACAAGGAGCGGGCGTTCGTACTCACACCAGACACAAGGAGCGGGCGTTCGTACTCACAC